>NC_079192.1:57638180-57938180 GCF_029499605.1 Hyla sarda | reverse complement strand
TAGTTGTAGATCCTCTGCTTGTTCGTTATATGTACTTTCTAGTGCGTTATTTCTTTTAAGGCGAATAAATTGTCCATAGGGGACTCCCTTTTTCACTGTTACAGGATGAGAACTCTGATAGTGAAGAAGGGTGTTCATCGCCATCTTTTTCCTGTAACCTGCACTTAATATTTTATTTTGATTCACAGTTAATTCAACATCAAGAAATTCTATTTTGAGACCACCATAATGAGACGTAAAAGCTAAATTCATGGTATTAGTATCATTTAAGTGTTTCACAAAATTCTCAAATAATATTTCGGTTCCTTCCCAGCTATTAATATATCGTCGACATAACGGGCATAAAATTTTAAATGCCCGATATAAGGATTAGTCGACGAATATATATATTGCCTCTCAAATTCCGCTAGAAAGAGATTAGCGTATGTACAGGACACCGGGGTACCCATCGGGGTCCCGGTGTCCTGCCTATACCATTGATCTCCGAATGTGAAAGTACTGTTTGTTAGAATAAATGATAATGCTTCGGTGACAAATCCTATAAATTCTTCTGATTTTTTAGACCTTTTTAGTCCTTCTTTTACTGCCTGTACACCCGTATCGTGCGGGATACGGGTGTACAGGCTCACCACATCAATTGAACATAACTTCCAATCATTTTCCCAGTTTAGATCCTCTACCATCTGTAATAAATGTAAAGTATCTTTAATGTAAGCTGGTATTGCTCTGAGCATGGGATTTAGGAGCCATTCTAAATAGTGAGATAAGTGTTCTGTGACAGACCCCACTCCCGACACGATAGGTCGTCCCGGGGGTGGGATCTGTCCCTTATGCACTTTAGGCAGGTGGTACCAGGTGGCTGGTCTAGGTGTATCAGGTATTAGACGTTCGGCATTCTTTTTAGACAAGATGCCTTTTTCTACTGCTGAATGGAGGAAAGATGTTAATTTGGACAGGATTTTTTTAGTGGGATCAGATTTCAGTGGGGTATAAGTGGTGGTGTCTTGCAATTGCCTTTCGGCTTCAGTTAAATACATAGATTTATACATTACGACTACCGCCCCTCCTTTATCTGCCCGAATCACTTGTAAATCCTCTCTATTTTTCAGTGTGTTTAAAGCTCTAATTTCTGCTTTAGATAAATTGGTAGGATTCTCTTTATAGATAATTGATTTGACATCTTGCATAACTGCATTCTGGAAGAGGTCCAGGCTACTCCCCGGGTATATCGGGGGGTTAAACCTGGATCGCCTCCCTTTGTCAAAGCATGGATGCTTAGAATCTTCTATGTCTATAGGATCACTGAATTCGTTAGCTAACATTTCCAAGCAGTCTATCTCTAACTGCGAACATTCTTTTGGAAAGAAACCTAGACCTATGGCATCTACTGGTAGATCTGCTGTACATTGTTCATGCTCATGGGGTTTTTTATTAGAAAAAAACTTAAAAAGATTAATGTCTCTTAATGATTTTGCTAGATCTATTTCGAATGTAACGGGGTTAAATTTTTCTATTAGTCCGTAATTCAAACCCTTCGAAAGAAGGGTATCAGTGGCAGGGTCAAGAGTCTCTGATGTAAGATTTATGACATTGGATTTTGTCGATATTTGAGGATCATTCATAATTCGGTTTTTCTTTTTTTCGGGTCTCTTGGCTTTCTTTGGTCTTCCCGTCTCGTGTGTTTGTTGGTCCTAAAGGGACTATTTCATTTTTATTTTCATGGGGCTGAGGTTCTTGTTGATTTTTGTTCGTGGTTTTATTCACACTGTTGGATGTCTCTGTGTGTTTTTTAACTGTATATTGCGATGGTTTTCTTCGCTGATAGGATTTTGCTGCATTTTTGGTAGTATTAATTTTATGATGCCACTGGAACTCTTTATCTTGGTCGTAATCTGCTTTATCTCGCAAGAACTTTTCTCTCTTTTTATTCTTAATTTCATCTTGCAATGTAGTTAGTTTGTTTCGCAATTTGGAATAGAATAATTGTTTCAAATCTTCTGTTGCTCTTTTGGCATACTCGATTTTTGCTTTACTCAGATCTTCATTGATTTTGTCATGTTCGATTCTACTTCTAGTAAGAACAATGTGTAGTAGTTTCATGGAATGCTCATGGTGGGCCTGTTTCCAGATATTTAGAAAAACCGGGTCTTCGTTAAATTGCGCTGGGACTTTATAAGCCCTAAGACCTCTTGGTGATCGTTCAGACTGGACATACGATTGCAGCGAATTAATTGTCCAGAAGATATGAATTTCTTTTTCGGAGAGGTTGGTAATGCGATTCTCTAAGGACTTGACATCCAGAAGTTCGATGTCTTCCTTGATGTTACATTCCAGAAAATACCCCCCCGGATCCTCTCTCCCAGTGAGTAGTAGATTCTCCAAGGCTGAAAGCATCCCGTCTGACTCCATATCCACATTTTGTGGCGTGGTATCTGCCATGTTAGCGTGCTCTGAATACAAAGAATTCGTAGAACAAAGGAATGTAAAGCAAAGATGTGATATTCGGCACTGCTATTCGTAGGCTCTAGCGGGGAGTCATGTATGACGCTTGTACGGAGAAGTATGATTAGAGATGTGGTGGTGCTCTGATACTTGGCAAAAAGTTCAAATCTTCAAAAGGCAATGAAGGAATGGAATGAATCGGCAACTCACCAGTCTTCTCTTCGGAAAGATTCCTTTATTTCAAAACATACTCACAGCATGAAATGCAGATAGGGAGAGGGATCGGTGCAGGGGGGGTAAAGAGTAGTGGGCGACAGATTCTGTTTCACTCGTTATACGAGCTTCATCCGGCCATATCTACCTGGAACACTATGCTGCTTCTTATACAGGTGAGTGGCCAATCAGGGAATCTTTTTGGACCGCCCACCTGATCTGACGTACCTGGTGATGTTACATGGGGCATCGCCATTGGCTGTAGGTCGCCATTTTAACAGTACGTCAGTAGAAGTTAGCAATAAATTACATACTTGTAAAAAAATGTGTGTATAATAATACATTTAAAAACATGGTGCATAATCAACTTTCTCATTTAAACCAAGTGGACCTGCTGCCGCTGTATGTATAATCCAGTATGTTTCTCTTTGTAGTAAATACTGGTCGACATTAATCCCAGGTTTAGGTTTAACTCTTTCAATTCCGGCAAATTTTAAATTGTCAGTTTTTCCATTGTGGGTTTCTATCATATGGGCAACAAGTCTGGGTGCTCCTTTTAATGTGCGGAAGGAATATAGGTGTTCCCTAATCCTTGCGCATAATTGTTTTATAGTTTTCCCGATGTAATAGAACCCACAGGGACAAAAAATGACATAGACTACGTATTTTGTTCTACAAGTAATGAGTTCTGATACTGTATGCGTTATCGCTCCTATTCTCATAGTTTTATATTCGGCATTGAATTTGCAAAAACTACATGTCTTGCATGCGAAATTTCCTTTCGGAGTAAATTTTTCAAGCCATGTACTCTGTGCATTTTTCATTTTCTCTTGTTTCTTTAGGATATTTCCTATCGTTTTGTTTTTTCTGTACGAGATAAGGGGTTTATTTAACGCTATATTTTTTAATTCTACATCACTTTCGAGTATATACCAATTTCGCCTAATAGCTTGTTCGATAGTTTTATTTAATGGAGTGTTCTGAAACGTGAATGTAAAACGTTTTTGATCAGGTGAAATAAATTTTTCATTTTTCTTGTTTTTTAATAAGCTGGCTCTTTCTATTTTAGTGGCTTTTTTTCTACTATCTTGTATTAATTTAAGTGGGTAATGCCTTTCTCTTAGTCGTAGTTGTAGATCCTCTGCTTGTTCGTTATATGTACTTTCTAGTGCGTTATTTCTTTTAAGGCGAATAAATTGTCCATAGGGGACTCCCTTTTTCACTGTTACAGGATGAGAACTCTGATAGTGAAGAAGGGTGTTCATCGCCATCTTTTTCCTGTAACCTGCACTTAATATTTTATTTTGATTCACAGTTAATTCAACATCAAGAAATTCTATTTTGAGACCACCATAATGAGACGTAAAAGCTAAATTCATGGTATTAGTATCATTTAAGTGTTTCACAAAATTCTCAAATAATATTTCGGTTCCTTCCCAGCTATTAATATATCGTCGACATAACGGGCATAAAATTTTAAATGCCCGATATAAGGATTAGTCGACGAATATATATATTGCCTCTCAAATTCCGCTAGAAAGAGATTAGCGTATGTACAGGACACCGGGGTACCCATCGGGGTCCCGGTGTCCTGCCTATACCATTGATCTCCGAATGTGAAAGTACTGTTTGTTAGAATAAATGATAATGCTTCGGTGACAAATCCTATAAATTCTTCTGATTTTTTAGACCTTTTTAGTCCTTCTTTTACTGCCTGTACACCCGTATCGTGCGGGATACGGGTGTACAGGCTCACCACATCAATTGAACATAACTTCCAATCATTTTCCCAGTTTAGATCCTCTACCATCTGTAATAAATGTAAAGTATCTTTAATGTAAGCTGGTATTGCTCTGAGCATGGGATTTAGGAGCCATTCTAAATAGTGAGATAAGTGTTCTGTGACAGACCCCACTCCCGACACGATAGGTCGTCCCGGGGGTGGGATCTGTCCCTTATGCACTTTAGGCAGGTGGTACCAGGTGGCTGGTCTAGGTGTATCAGGTATTAGACGTTCGGCATTCTTTTTAGACAAGATGCCTTTTTCTACTGCTGAATGGAGGAAAGATGTTAATTTGGACAGGATTTTTTTAGTGGGATCAGATTTCAGTGGGGTATAAGTGGTGGTGTCTTGCAATTGCCTTTCGGCTTCAGTTAAATACATAGATTTATACATTACGACTACCGCCCCTCCTTTATCTGCCCGAATCACTTGTAAATCCTCTCTATTTTTCAGTGTGTTTAAAGCTCTAATTTCTGCTTTAGATAAATTGGTAGGATTCTCTTTATAGATAATTGATTTGACATCTTGCATAACTGCATTCTGGAAGAGGTCCAGGCTACTCCCCGGGTATATCGGGGGGTTAAACCTGGATCGCCTCCCTTTGTCAAAGCATGGATGCTTAGAATCTTCTATGTCTATAGGATCACTGAATTCGTTAGCTAACATTTCCAAGCAGTCTATCTCTAACTGCGAACATTCTTTTGGAAAGAAACCTAGACCTATGGCATCTACTGGTAGATCTGCTGTACATTGTTCATGCTCATGGGGTTTTTTATTAGAAAAAAACTTAAAAAGATTAATGTCTCTTAATGATTTTGCTAGATCTATTTCGAATGTAACGGGGTTAAATTTTTCTATTAGTCCGTAATTCAAACCCTTCGAAAGAAGGGTATCAGTGGCAGGGTCAAGAGTCTCTGATGTAAGATTTATGACATTGGATTTTGTCGATATTTGAGGATCATTCATAATTCGGTTTTTCTTTTTTTCGGGTCTCTTGGCTTTCTTTGGTCTTCCCGTCTCGTGTGTTTGTTGGTCCTAAAGGGACTATTTCATTTTTATTTTCATGGGGCTGAGGTTCTTGTTGATTTTTGTTCGTGGTTTTATTCACACTGTTGGATGTCTCTGTGTGTTTTTTAACTGTATATTGCGATGGTTTTCTTCGCTGATAGGATTTTGCTGCATTTTTGGTAGTATTAATTTTATGATGCCACTGGAACTCTTTATCTTGGTCGTAATCTGCTTTATCTCGCAAGAACTTTTCTCTCTTTTTATTCTTAATTTCATCTTGCAATGTAGTTAGTTTGTTTCGCAATTTGGAATAGAATAATTGTTTCAAATCTTCTGTTGCTCTTTTGGCATACTCGATTTTTGCTTTACTCAGATCTTCATTGATTTTGTCATGTTCGATTCTACTTCTAGTAAGAACAATGTGTAGTAGTTTCATGGAATGCTCATGGTGGGCCTGTTTCCAGATATTTAGAAAAACCGGGTCTTCGTTAAATTGCGCTGGGACTTTATAAGCCCTAAGACCTCTTGGTGATCGTTCAGACTGGACATACGATTGCAGCGAATTAATTGTCCAGAAGATATGAATTTCTTTTTCGGAGAGGTTGGTAATGCGATTCTCTAAGGACTTGACATCCAGAAGTTCGATGTCTTCCTTGATGTTACATTCCAGAAAATACCCCCCCGGATCCTCTCTCCCAGTGAGTAGTAGATTCTCCAAGGCTGAAAGCATCCCGTCTGACTCCATATCCACATTTTGTGGCGTGGTATCTGCCATGTTAGCGTGCTCTGAATACAAAGAATTCGTAGAACAAAGGAATGTAAAGCAAAGATGTGATATTCGGCACTGCTATTCGTAGGCTCTAGCGGGGAGTCATGTATGACGCTTGTACGGAGAAGTATGATTAGAGATGTGGTGGTGCTCTGATACTTGGCAAAAAGTTCAAATCTTCAAAAGGCAATGAAGGAATGGAATGAATCGGCAACTCACCAGTCTTCTCTTCGGAAAGATTCCTTTATTTCAAAACATACTCACAGCATGAAATGCAGATAGGGAGAGGGATCGGTGCAGGGGGGGTAAAGAGTAGTGGGCGACAGATTCTGTTTCACTCGTTATACGAGCTTCATCCGGCCATATCTACCTGGAACACTATGCTGCTTCTTATACAGGTGAGTGGCCAATCAGGGAATCTTTTTGGACCGCCCACCTGATCTGACGTACCTGGTGATGTTACATGGGGCATCGCCATTGGCTGTAGGTCGCCATTTTAACAGTACGTCAGTAGAAGTTAGCAATAAATTACATACTTGTAAAAAAATGTGTGTATAATAATACATTTAAAAACATGGTGCATAATCAACTTTCTCATTTAAACCAAGTGGACCTGCTGCCGCTGTATGTATAATCCAGTATGTTTCTCTTTGTAGTAAATACTGGTCGACATTAATCCCAGGTTTAGGTTTAACTCTTTCAATTCCGGCAAATTTTAAATTGTCAGTTTTTCCATTGTGGGTTTCTATCATATGGGCAACAAGTCTGGGTGCTCCTTTTAATGTGCGGAAGGAATATAGGTGTTCCCTAATCCTTGCGCATAATTGTTTTATAGTTTTCCCGATGTAATAGAACCCACAGGGACAAAAAATGACATAGACTACGTATTTTGTTCTACAAGTAATGAGTTCTGATACTGTATGCGTTATCGCTCCTATTCTCATAGTTTTATATTCGGCATTGAATTTGCAAAAACTACATGTCTTGCATGCGAAATTTCCTTTCGGAGTAAATTTTTCAAGCCATGTACTCTGTGCATTTTTCATTTTCTCTTGTTTCTTTAGGATATTTCCTATCGTTTTGTTTTTTCTGTACGAGATAAGGGGTTTATTTAACGCTATATTTTTTAATTCTACATCACTTTCGAGTATATACCAATTTCGCCTAATAGCTTGTTCGATAGTTTTATTTAATGGAGTGTTCTGAAACGTGAATGTAAAACGTTTTTGATCAGGTGAAATAAATTTTTCATTTTTCTTGTTTTTTAATAAGCTGGCTCTTTCTATTTTAGTGGCTTTTTTTCTACTATCTTGTATTAATTTAAGTGGGTAATGCCTTTCTCTTAGTCGTAGTTGTAGATCCTCTGCTTGTTCGTTATATGTACTTTCTAGTGCGTTATTTCTTTTAAGGCGAATAAATTGTCCATAGGGGACTCCCTTTTTCACTGTTACAGGATGAGAACTCTGATAGTGAAGAAGGGTGTTCATCGCCATCTTTTTCCTGTAACCTGCACTTAATATTTTATTTTGATTCACAGTTAATTCAACATCAAGAAATTCTATTTTGAGACCACCATAATGAGACGTAAAAGCTAAATTCATGGTATTAGTATCATTTAAGTGTTTCACAAAATTCTCAAATAATATTTCGGTTCCTTCCCAGGCTATTAATATATCGTCGACATAACGGGCATAAAATTTTAAATGCCCGATATAAGGATTAGTCGACGAATATATATATTGCCTCTCAAATTCCGCTAGAAAGAGATTAGCGTATGTACAGGACACCGGGGTACCCATCGGGGTCCCGGTGTCCTGCCTATACCATTGATCTCCGAATGTGAAAGTACTGTTTGTTAGAATAAATGATAATGCTTCGGTGACAAATCCTATAAATTCTTCTGATTTTTTAGACCTTTTTAGTCCTTCTTTTACTGCCTGTACACCCGTATCGTGCGGGATACGGGTGTACAGGCTCACCACATCAATTGAACATAACTTCCAATCATTTTCCCAGTTTAGATCCTCTACCATCTGTAATAAATGTAAAGTATCTTTAATGTAAGCTGGTATTGCTCTGAGCATGGGATTTAGGAGCCATTCTAAATAGTGAGATAAGTGTTCTGTGACAGACCCCACTCCCGACACGATAGGTCGTCCCGGGGGTGGGATCTGTCCCTTATGCACTTTAGGCAGGTGGTACCAGGTGGCTGGTCTAGGTGTATCAGGTATTAGACGTTCGGCATTCTTTTTAGACAAGATGCCTTTTTCTACTGCTGAATGGAGGAAAGATGTTAATTTGGACAGGATTTTTTTAGTGGGATCAGATTTCAGTGGGGTATAAGTGGTGGTGTCTTGCAATTGCCTTTCGGCTTCAGTTAAATACATAGATTTATACATTACGACTACCGCCCCTCCTTTATCAGCCCGAATCACTTGTAAATCCTCTCTATTTTTCAGTGTGTTTAAAGCTCTAATTTCTGCTTTAGATAAATTGGTAGGATTCTCTTTATAGATAATTGATTTGACATCTTGCATAACTGCATTCTGGAAGAGGTCCAGGCTACTCCCCGGGTATATCGGGGGGTTAAACCTGGATCGCCTCCCTTTGTCAAAGCATGGATGCTTAGAATCTTCTATGTCTATAGGATCACTGAATTCGTTAGCTAACATTTCCAAGCAGTCTATCTCTAACTGCGAACATTCTTTTGGAAAGAAACCTAGACCTATGGCATCTACTGGTAGATCTGCTGTACATTGTTCATGCTCATGGGGTTTTTTATTAGAAAAAAACTTAAAAAGATTAATGTCTCTTAATGATTTTGCTAGATCTATTTCGAATGTAACGGGGTTAAATTTTTCTATTAGTCCGTAATTCAAACCCTTCGAAAGAAGGGTATCAGTGGCAGGGTCAAGAGTCTCTGATGTAAGATTTATGACATTGGATTTTGTCGATATTTGAGGATCATTCATAATTCGGTTTTTCTTTTTTTCGGGTCTCTTGGCTTTCTTTGGTCTTCCCGTCTCGTGTGTTTGTTGGTCCTAAAGGGACTATTTCATTTTTATTTTCATGGGGCTGAGGTTCTTGTTGATTTTTGTTCGTGGTTTTATTCACACTGTTGGATGTCTCTGTGTGTTTTTTAACTGTATATTGCGATGGTTTTCTTCGCTGATAGGATTTTGCTGCATTTTTGGTAGTATTAATTTTATGATGCCACTGGAACTCTTTATCTTGGTCGTAATCTGCTTTATCTCGCAAGAACTTTTCTCTCTTTTTATTCTTAATTTCATCTTGCAATGTAGTTAGTTTGTTTCGCAATTTGGAATAGAATAATTGTTTCAAATCTTCTGTTGCTCTTTTGGCATACTCGATTTTTGCTTTACTCAGATCTTCATTGATTTTGTCATGTTCGATTCTACTTCTAGTAAGAACAATGTGTAGTAGTTTCATGGAATGCTCATGGTGGGCCTGTTTCCAGATATTTAGAAAAACCGGGTCTTCGTTAAATTGCGCTGGGACTTTATAAGCCCTAAGACCTCTTGGTGATCGTTCAGACTGGACATACGATTGCAGCGAATTAATTGTCCAGAAGATATGAATTTCTTTTTCGGAGAGGTTGGTAATGCGATTCTCTAAGGACTTGACATCCAGAAGTTCGATGTCTTCCTTGATGTTACATTCCAGAAAATACCCCCCCGGATCCTCTCTCCCAGTGAGTAGTAGATTCTCCAAGGCTGAAAGCATCCCGTCTGACTCCATATCCACATTTTGTGGCGTGGTATCTGCCATGTTAGCGTGCTCTGAATACAAAGAATTCGTAGAACAAAGGAATGTAAAGCAAAGATGTGATATTCGGCACTGCTATTCGTAGGCTCTAGCGGGGAGTCATGTATGACGCTTGTACGGAGAAGTATGATTAGAGATGTGGTGGTGCTCTGATACTTGGCAAAAAGTTCAAATCTTCAAAAGGCAATGAAGGAATGGAATGAATCGGCAACTCACCAGTCTTCTCTTCGGAAAGATTCCTTTATTTCAAAACATACTCACAGCATGAAATGCAGATAGGGAGAGGGATCGGTGCAGGGGGGGTAAAGAGTAGTGGGCGACAGATTCTGTTTCACTCGTTATACGAGCTTCATCCGGCCATATCTACCTGGAACACTATGCTGCTTCTTATACAGGTGAGTGGCCAATCAGGGAATCTTTTTGGACCGCCCACCTGATCTGACGTACCTGGTGATGTTACATGGGGCATCGCCATTGGCTGTAGGTCGCCATTTTAACAGTACGTCAGTAGAAGTTAGCAATAAATTACATACTTGTAAAAAAATGTGTGTATAATAATACATTTAAAAACAAGGTGCATAATCAACTTTCTCATTTAAACCAAGTGGACCTGCTGCCGCTGTATGTATAATCCAGTATGTTTCTCTTTGTAGTAAATACTGGTCGACATTAATCCCAGGTTTAGGTTTAACTCTTTCAATTCCGGCAAATTTTAAATTGTCAGTTTTTCCATTGTGGGTTTCTATCATATGGGCAACAAGTCTGGGTGCTCCTTTTAATGTGCGGAAGGAATATAGGTGTTCCCTAATCCTTGCGCATAATTGTCTTATAGTTTTCCCGATGTAATAGAACCCACAGGGACAAAAAATGACATAGACTACGTATTTTGTTCTACAAGTAATGAGTTCTGATACTGTATGCGTTATCGCTCCTATTCTCATAGTTTTATATTCGGCATTGAATTTGCAAAAACTACATGTCTTGCATGCGAAATTTCCTTTCGGAGTAAATTTTTCAAGCCATGTACTCTGTGCATTTTTCATTTTCTCTTGTTTCTTTAGGATATTTCCTATCGTTTTGTTTTTTCTGTACGAGATAAGGGGTTTATTTAACGCTATATTTTTTAATTCTACATCACTTTCGAGTATATACCAATTTCGCCTAATAGCTTGTTCGATAGTTTTATTTAATGGAGTGTTCTGAAACGTGAATGTAAAACGTTTTTGATCAGGTGAAATAAATTTTTCATTTTTCTTGTTTTTTAATAAGCTGGCTCTTTCTATTTTAGTGGCTTTTTTTCTACTATCTTGTATTAATTTAAGTGGGTAATGCCTTTCTCTTAGTCGTAGTTGTAGATCCTCTGCTTGTTCGTTATATGTACTTTCTAGTGCGTTATTTCTTTTAAGGCGAATAAATTGTCCATAGGGGACTCCCTTTTTCACTGTTACAGGATGAGAACTCTGATAGTGAAGAAGGGTGTTCATCGCCATCTTTTTCCTGTAACCTGCACTTAATATTTTATTTTGATTCACAGTTAATTCAACGTCAAGAAATTCTATTTTGAGACCACCATAATGAGACGTAAAAGCTAAATTCATGGTATTAGTATCATTTAAGTGTTTCACAAAATTCTCAAATAATATTTCGGTTCCTTCCCAGGCTATTAATATATCGTCGACATAACGGGCATAAAATTTTAAATGCCCGATATAAGGATTAGTCGACGAATATATATATTGCCTCTCAAATTCCGCTAGAAAGAGATTAGCGTATGTACAGGACACCGGGGTACCCATCGGGGTCCCGGTGTCCTGCCTATACCATTGATCTCCGAATGTGAAAGTACTGTTTGTTAGAATAAATGATAATGCTTCGGTGACAAATCCTATAAATTCTTCTGATTTTTTAGACCTTTTTAGTCCTTCTTTTACTGCCTGTACACCCGTATCGTGCGGGATACGGGTGTACAGGCTCACACCATCAATTGAACATAACTTCCAATCTTGAACATAACTTCCATAACTGTGAATCAAAATAAAATATTAAGTGCAGGTTACAGGAAAAAGATGGCGATGAACACCCTTCTTCACTATCAGAGTTCTCATCCTGTAACAGTGAAAAAGGGAGTCCCCTATGGACAATTTATTCGCCTTAAAAGAAATAACGCACTAGAAAGTACATATAACGAACAAGCTGAGGATCTACAACTACGACTAAGAGAAAGGCATTACCCACTTAAATTAATACAAGATAGTAGAAAAAAAGCCACTAAAATAGAAAGAGACAGCTTATTAAAAAACAAGAAAAATGAAAAATTTATTTCACCTGATCAAAAACGTTTTACATTCACGTTTCAGAACACTCCATTAAATAAAACTATCGAACAAGCTATTAGGCGAAATTGGTATATACTCGAAAGTGATGTAGAATTAAAAAATATAGCGTTAAATAAACCCCTTATCTCGTACAGAAAAAACAAAACGATAGGAAATATCCTAAAGAAACAAGAGAAAATGAAAAATGCACAGAGTACATGGCTTGAAAAATTTACTCCGAAAGGAAATTTCGCATGCAAGACATGTAGTTTTTGCAAATTCAATGCCGAATATAAAACTATGAGAATAGGAGCGATAACGCATACAGTATCAGAACTCATTACTTGTAGAACAAAATACGTAGTCTATGTCATTTTTTGTCCCTGTGGGTTCTATTACATCGGGAAAACTATAAGACAATTATGCGCAAGGATTAGGGAACACCTATATTCCTTCCGCACATTAAAAGGAGCACCCAGACTTGTTGCCCATATGATAGAAACCCACAATGGAAAAACTGACAATTTAAAATTTGCCAGAATTGAAAGAGTTAAACCTAAACCTGGGATTAATGTCGACCAGTATTTACTACAAAGAGAAACATACTGGATTATACATACAGCGGCAGCAGGTCCACTTGGTTTAAATGAGAAAGTTGATTATGCACCTTGTTTTTAAATGTATTATTATACACACATTTTTTTACAAGTATGTAATTTATTGCTAACTTCTACTGACGTACTGTTAAAATGGCGACCTACAGCCAATGGCGATGCCCCATGTAACATCACCAGGTACGTCAGATCAGGTGGGCGGTCCAAAAAGATTCCCTGATTGGCCACTCACCTGTATAAGAAGCAGCATAGTGTTCCAGGTAGATATGGCCGGATGAAGCTCGTATAACGAGTGAAACAGAATCTGTCGCCCACTACTCTTTACCCCCCCTGCACCGATCCCTCTCCCTATCTGCATTTCATGCTGTGAGTATGTTTTGAAATAAAGGAATCTTTCCGAAGAGAAGACTGGTGAGTTGCCGATTCATTCCATTCCTTCATTGCCTTTTGAAGATTTGAACTTTTTGCCAAGTATCAGAGCACCACCACATCTCTAATCATACTTCTCCGTACAAGCGTCATACATGACTCCCCGCTAGAGCCTACGAATAGCAGTGCCGAATATCACATCTTTGCTTTACATTCCTTTGTTCTACGAATTCTTTGTATTCAGAGCACGCTAACATGGCAGATACCACGCCACAAAATGTGGATATGGAGTCAGACGGGATGCTTTCAGCCTTGGAGAATCTACTACTCACTGGGAGAGAGGATCCGGGGGGGTATTTTCTGGAATGTAACATCAAGGAAGACATCGAACTTCTGGATATCAAGTCCTTAGAGAATCGCATTACCAACCTCTCCGAAAAAGAAATTCATATCTTCTGGACAATTAATTCGCTGCAATCGTATGTCCAGTCTGAACGATCACCAAGAGGTCTTAGGGCTTATAAAGTCCCAGCGCAATTTAACGAAGACCCGGTTTTTCTAAATATCTGGAAACAGGCCCACCATGAGCATTCCATGAAACTACTACACATTGTTCTTACTAGAAGTAGAATCGAACATGACAAAATCAATGAAGATCTGAGTAAAGCAAAAATCGAGTATGCCAAAAGAGCAACAGAAGATTCGAAACAATTATTCTATTCCAAATTGCGAAACAAACTAACTACATTGCAAGATGAAATTAAGAATAAAAAGAGAGAAAAGTTCTTGCGAGATAAAGCAGATTACGACCAAGATAAAGAGTTCCAGTGGCATCATAAAATTAATACTACCAAAAATGCAGCAAAATCCTATCAGCGAAGAAAACCATCGCAATATACAGTTAAAAAACACACAGAGACATCCAACAGTGTGAATAAAACCACGAACAAAAATCAACAAGAACCTCAGCCCCATGAAAATAAAAATGAAATAGTCCCTTTAGGACCAACAAACACACGAGACGGGGAAGACCAAAGAAAGCCAAGAGACCCGAAAAAAAGAAAAACCGAATTATGAATGATCCTCAAATATCGACAAAATCCAATGTCATAAATCTTACATCAGAGACTCTTGACCCTGCCACTGATACCCTTCTTTCGAAGGGTTTGAATTACGGACTAATAGAAAAATTTAACCCCGTTACATTCGAAATAGATCTAGCAAAATCATTAAGAGACATTAATCTTTTTAAGTTTTTTTCTAATAAAAAACCCCATGAGCATGAACAATGTACAGCAGATCTACCAGTAGATGCCATAGGTCTAGGTTTCTTTCCAAAAGAATGTTCGCAGTTAGAGATAGACTGCTTGGAAATGTTAGCTAACGAATTCAGTGATCCTATAGACATAGAAGATTCTAAGCATCCATGCTTTGACAAAGGGAGGCGATCCAGGTTTAACCCCCCGATATACCCGGGGAGTAGCCTGGACCTCTTCCAGAATGCAGTTATGCAAGATGTCAAATCAATTATCTATAAAGAGAATCCTACCAATTTATCTAAAGCAGAAATTAGAGCTTTAAACACACTGAAAAATAGAGAGGATTTACAAGTGATTCGGGCAGATAAAGGAGGGGCGGTAGTCGTAATGTATAAATCTATGTATTTAACTGAAGCCGAAAGGCAATTGCAAGACACCACCACTTATACCCCACTGAAATCTGATCCCACTAAAAAAATCCTGTCCAAATTAACATCTTTCCTCCATTCAGCAGTAGAAAAAGGCATCTTGTCTAAAAAGAATGCCGAACGTCTAATACCTGATACACCTAGACCAGCCACCTGGTACCACCTGCCTAAAGTGCATAAGGGACAGATCCCACCCCCGGGACGACCTATCGTGTCGGGAGTGGGGTCTGTCACAGAACACTTATCTCACTATTTAGAATGGCTCCTAAATCCCATGCTCAGAGCAATACCAGCTTACATTAAAGATACTTTACATTTATTACAGATGGTAGAGGATCTAAACTGGGAAAATGATTGGAAGTTATGTTCAATTGATGTGGTGAGCCTGTACACCCGTATCCCGCACGATACGGGTGTACAGGCAGTAAAAGAAGGACTAAAAAGGTCTAAAAAATCAGAAGAATTTATAGGATTTGTCACCGAAGCATTATCATTTATTCTAACAAACAGTACTTTCACATTCGGAGATCAATGGTATAGGCAGGACACCGGGACCCCGATGGGTACCCCGGTGTCCTGTACATACGCTAATCTCTTTCTAGCGGAATTTGAGAGGCAATATATATATTCGTCGACTAATCCTTATATCGGGCATTTAAAATTTTATGCCCGTTATGTCGACGATATATTAATAGCCTGGGAAGGAACCGAAATATTATTTGAGAATTTTGTGAAACACTTAAATGATACTAATACCATGAATTTAGCTTTTACGTCTCATTATGGTGGTCTCAAAATAGAATTTCTTGACGTTGAATTAACTGTGAATCAAAATAAAATATTAAGTGCAGGTTACAGGAAAAAGATGGCGATGAACACCCTTCTTCACTATCAGAGTTCTCATCCTGTAACAGTGAAAAAGGGAGTCCCCTATGGACAATTTATTCGCCTTAAAAGAAATAACGCACTAGAAAGTACATATAACGAACAAGCAGAGGATCTACAACTACGACTAAGAGAAAGGCATTACCCACTTAAATTAATACAAGATAGTAGAAAAAAAGCCACTAAAATAGAAAGAGCCAGCTTATTAAAAAACAAGAAAAATGAAAAATTTATTTCACCTGATCAAAAACGTTTTACATTCACGTTTCAGAACACTCCATTAAATAAAACTATCTAACAAGCTATTAGGCGAAATTGGTATATACTCGAAAGTGATGTAGAATTAAAAAATATAGCGTTAAATAAACCCCTTATCTCGTACAGAAAAAACAAAACGATAGGAAATATCCTAAAGAAACAAGAGAAAATGAAAAATGCACAGAGTACATGGCTTGAAAAATTTACTCCGAAAGGAAATTTCACATGCAAGACATGTAGTTTTTGCAAATTCAATGCCGAATATAAAACTATGAGAATAGGAGCGATAACGCATACAGTATCAGAACTCATTACTTGTAGAACAAAATACGTAGTCTATGCCATTTTTTGTCCCTGTGGGTTCTATTACATCGGGAAAACTATAAGACAATTATGCGCAAGGATTAGGGAACACCTATATTCCTTCCGCACATTAAAAGGAGCACCCAGACTTGTTGCCCATATGATAGAAACCCACAATGGAAAAACTGACAATTTAAAATTTGCCGGAATTGAAAGAGTTAAACCTAAACCTGGGATTAATGTCGACCAGTATTTACTACAAAGAGAAACATACTGGATTATACATACAGCGGCAGCAGGTCCACTTGGTTTAAATGAGAAAGTTGATTATGCACCTTGTTTTTAAATGTATTATTATACACACATTTTTTTACAAGTATGTAATTTATTGCTAACTTCTACTGACGTACTGTTAAAATGGCGACCTACAGCCAATGGCGATGCCCCATGTAACATCACCAGGTACGTCAGATCAGGTGGGCGGTCCAAAAAGATTCCCTGATTGGCCACTCACCTGTATAAGAAGCAGCATAGTGTTCCAGGTAGATATGGCCGGATGAAGCTCGTATAACGAGTGAAACAGAATCTGTCACCCACTACTCTTTACCCCCCCTGCACCGATCCCTCTCCCTATCTGCATTTCATGCTGTGAGTATGTTTTGAAATAAAGGAATCTTTCCGAAGAGAAGACTGGTGAGTTGCCGATTCATTCCATTCCTTCATTGCCTTTTGAAGATTTGTAAATTACTTCTATTAAAAAATCTTAATCCTTCCAGTACTTATCAGCTCCTGTTATAATCCACAGGAAGTTCTTTACTTTTTGAATTTATTTTCTGCCTGACCACAGTGCTCTCTGCTGACACTTCTGTCCATGTCAGGAACTGTCCAGAGTAGGAGCAAATCCCCATAGAAAACCTATCCTGCTCTGGATAATTCCTAAAATGGACAGAGGTGTCAGCAGAGAGCACTGTGGTCAGGCAGAAAGGAAATTCTAAATTAAAGAACTTCCTGTGGATCATAACAGAAGCTGATAATTACTGGAAGGATGAAGATTTTTTATTAGAAGTTATTTACAAATCTTTTTAACTTTCTGGCACCAGCTGATTTAAAAAAAAAATAATGTGTTCCAGTGGAGTACCCCTTTAAGACATTTAGCAATTCAAATCTCGCACCTCTGGGAGGGGTGAGTGCCGCCACCATAGCTTATTTGTCTAGTGATGAACAATGCTTTTTCCAGCATGATGGAGCTCCACGTCACAAGGCTAAAGTGATAACTTAGAGGCTTGGTGAACAAAATATTGAAATTCTAATCCATGGCCAGGAAACTGCCCAAATCTCAATCCCATAGAGAAACTCAATTCTCAAAAAGTGGATGGACCAACAAAAACACCTAAATTGTGATAAAGTCCAAGCATACCCAGTATTTCAGGGCAAATTTCAGAAGTCTTAAATAAGACAACATTTGTTTTGCAGGATGTTTGCAGCCCAATGTATATATTTAATATTCACACAATGGATGGGGTCTCATTGGTCAGATGCCCACAGGTTGTAACATGATTGATGGCATATCCAAGAAGTATGACATGTCTTCATGAGACAGGATTATTCCTCTACACCTACCTCTTCTATCCATAAATACCCATCTATTGAATATCCTTCTAAATGTCATGGATTTTCACATTAGGCTAAATGTTGATTTCTTCTTCAAAAGTCCAGGAGAGGATTATAATGCCATGACTTTATTATTCCCCAAGGACGGGCCCATGCCTTAAACAGTTCTTGTCTTTCATTAAATGCTTATTTTGGATTTGGACTTCACTGAAAAGTCTCAACTTTAAAGTTTTCAGCTCCAGTATTTTTAGCATTGTAAGGCTGGTGTCAATAAAGAGAAGTATGAGAAGGACATTTATATCTATTCATCTATTTCAGGGGTTCTCACTGATAAATAAAGAATGCTGGTTTATGTTATCTTCTTGTTTAGCCTTAGGCGTATAAGGAAGGATTTCTACTCTGGTTTCTACAGTGAAGCAGATTTGTAGTGTCGGTGTTTAAAACAACAACGTTTTGGAATAGATAAAAAAAAAGCATTTGTTGCCACTCTAACATCCATGGTCTGCCACGGTTTTTAGTCTGGCTATAAAACTGATATGGTTCAAAAATGAGCCACCCGGAGTCATTATCTGACTCCTTCTAGCTCATTTAAATGAAAGGGGATACAGCAACAGCCGGTTTTTAAATAAAAAATGTTTACGTATTGCGAAAAGATGATGTGAATGCACCCTAACAAACAACATAGTAAGTCAGGGAAAAGGTTAGGGCACAAAATGGTTAACAAACAACTGTATGGCAATAGGAGCATTAACAAAGTATACATAAAGAAACATATGATCAAGATCTAACAAGCCAAGTTGATAACAGAGAGAGTGGTGTGGTACAGAATCAGAATGCAATAGAGTTAGCCTGTCAAAACTCTTTAAGACCCTACTGACATCCCATATATGATCTCTGCTGCAGGTTTTATTGGAATAACATCAAAAAGGTATACAAATGTGCAGTAGTGTTGAGCGGCATAGGCCATATTCGAATTCGCGAATATTCGCGAATATATGGACAAATATTCGTCATATATTCGCTAAATTCGCATATTCGTAATATTCTCGTTTTATTTTCGCATATGCGAATATTCGCATATGCCAAAATTAACATATGCGAAAATTAGCGTTTACAAAAATTCGCATTAGTGAAAATTTGCATATGCGAAACTTAGCATATGTATATTTTCGCATATGCAAAAATTTGCACGCCAGTCTCACACAGTAGTATTAGAGCCTTCTTTACACCACACAAGCTGGAAGCAGAGAGGGATGATCACTGTGATGTGTACTGTGAAAAAACAAACAACAAAAAAAACGAATATTCGTAATTACGAATAAATAGTGCTATATTCGCGAATATTCGTGAATTCGCGAATATGCGATATTCACGAATAAAATTTGCATTGCGAATATTCGTGAGCAACACTAATGTGCAGTATAACACAGCATGCAAGCAGGGTGGCCATGGGCTTAAATAGTTTAAATGTAATCTATTTTTAATTTCATTCGTTTTTTCTTTGCACTTGATTACATTTTAGTAGCGGCATAGAGAAGAGTAGTAGTCCATACAGTATACTTTTGAATCCCTTTTTGATGGAATTCTGAGGTATACGCAAGAGAGAGACCATACAGTAAATGTGATGTGAATGGCATGGACCAAGCTCCACAAATCTCAGTTCTTTTTTTATGGCATGAAACATACTTGTAACATGTATCCTGCATGATTATTTGAATAAACATAGAGATTGTTTAAGCGCACATCTCTGCTCTGGAAAACATTTGATATTCTGTTGTTGTCAGTGTTGGCCTGAACCCGTCCATGTGCACGGAAAAGGCCTGAGTCAGCTGAAGCCTCCATATATGTCTAATATGGGTAATGTATATCAAATCCACCAGCAGTTATAAATATAGTCTTAGCTGCAGAGATAGCTAACAATTCAGCATCAACAGAAATCATGGCGTGCGTCCAGAATAACAAAAACATCTATTTTTTCCCTCTTCTTTCCACTCTTGTCCATGTCCTGTGTCTGGTGTCAAAGTTCAACTATATCCATTCCTGCCTGATGCTTTTGTTACTTAGCTCTATGAGGCACTTCCGATGATGCCTTGAACCCTACTGGAACATCATCGGGAGAGGCGGGACAGTGTCATAGAAGGTAAGTAAGCTAAAGCATTTGGGGCAGAATGGAACGCCAGGAGAGCTGACTATTGTATAGTTGGTTATTTTACAGCCCTAGTTGCCAGTTACTTTTTAAACAAATCAGACAACCCCATTTTTCATTCTGTAAAAAATACTACCTATAATATTCTTCATATGGCAAAAAAATATGTTAATTCCCGATCAATACTATATATGACGTGTTCTGTTTAAAGGGTCTTAAAAGTTTGTCTTAACCCCTTCAGGACCAAGCCCATTTTGGCCTTAAGGACCGGAGCGTTTTTTGCACATCTGACCACTGTCACTTTAAACATTAATAACTCTGGAATGCTTTTAGTTATCATTCTGATTCCGAGATTGTTTTTTCGTGACATATTCTACTTTAACATAGTGGGAAATTTTTGTGGTAACTTGCATCCTTTCTTGGTGAAAAATCCGTAAATTTGATGAAAAATGTGAAAATTTTGCATTTTTCTAACTTTGAAGCTTTCTGCTTGTAAGGAAAATGGATATTACGAATACATTTTTTTGGTTCACATATACAATATGTCTACTTTATGTTTGCATCATAAAATTGACAAGTTTTTACTTTTCGAAGACACCAGAGGGCTTCAAAGTTCAGCAGCACTTTTCCAATTTTTCACAAAATTTGCAAACTCGATATTTTTCAGGGACCAGTTCAGGTTTGAAGTGGATTTGAAGGGTCTTCATATTAGAAATACCCCATAAATGACCCCATTATAAAAACTACACCCTCCAAAGTATTCAAAATGACATTCAGTCAGTGTTTTAACCCTTTAGGTGTTTCACAGGAATAGCAGCAAAGTGAAGGAGAAAATTCAAAATCTTCATTTTTTACACTCACATGTTCTTGTAGACCCAATTTTGAATTTTTACAAGGGGTAAAAGGAGAAAATTTTTACTTGTATTTGTAGCCCAATTTCTCTCAAGTAAGCACATACCTCATATGTCTATGTAAAGTGTTCGGCGGGCGCAGTAGAGGGCTCAGAAGGGAAGGAGCGGCAAGGGGATTTTGGAGAGTACGTTTTTCTGAAATGGTTTTTGGGGGGCATGTTGCATTTAGGAAGCCCTTATGGTGCCAGAACAGAAAAAAAAAAAACACATGGCATACCATTTTGGAAACTAGACCCCTCAGGGAATGTAAAATGGGATAAAGTGAGTCTTTATACACCACAGGTGTTTCACGACTTTTGCAAATGTAAAAAAATAATAATAATTTTTACCTAAAATGCTTGTTTTCCCAAAAATTTTACATTTTTAAAAAAGGGTAAAAGCAGAAAATACCCCCCAAAATTTGTAACACAATTTCTCCCGAGTACGGGGATACCCCATATGTGACCCTAAACTGTTGCCTTGAAATACGCCAGGGCTCTAAAGTGAGAGCGCCATGCGCATTTGAGGCCTAAATTAGGGACTTGCATAGGGGTGGACATAGGGGAATTCTACGCCAGTGATTCCCAAACAGGGTACCTCCAGCTGTTGCAAGACTCCCAGCATGCCTGGACAGTCAACAGCTGTCCGACAATACTGGGAGTTGTTGTTTTGCAACAGCTGGAGGCTCCGTTTTGGAAACAGTGGCGTACCAGACGCTTTCGTTTTTATTGGGGAGGGGAGAGGGGCTGTGCAGGGGTATGTGTATATGTAGTGTTTTTTACTTTTTATTTTATTTTTTGTTAGTGTAGTGTAGTGTTTCTAGGGTACAGTCACACGGGCGGGGGTTCACAGTAGTTTCTCGCTGGCAGTTTGAGCTGCGGCAAAAAATTTGCCGCAGCTCAAACTTGCAGCCAGATACTTACTGTAAACCATTGGGGGAGGGGGGACATCCAGCTGTTGCAAAACTACAACTCCCAGCATGTGCTGACAGACTGTACATGCTGAGAGTTTTAGTTTTGCAACAGCTGTAGGCACACTGGTTATGTATCACTGAGTTTGTGACCTAACTCAGTGTTTCACAAACAGTGTGCCTCCAGCTGTTGCAAAACTACAACTCCCAGCATGTACGGTGCATATTGTACATTGACTGCTGAGAGTTGGAGTTTGCAACAGCTGGAGGCACACCGGTCGTGAAACACTGAGTTAGGTAAAAAAAAAACTCTGAGTTTCACAACCAGTGTGCCTTCAGCTGTTGCAAGACTACAACTCTCAGCAGTCACCGACAGCCAACGGGCATGCTGGGAGTTGTAGTTATGCAACCAGCAGATGCACCACTACAACTCCCAACATGCACTTTAGCTGTTTGTGCAAGCTAGGAGTTGTAGTTATACAACAGCTGAAGGTGCACTTTTCCATAGAAAAAATGTGCCTCCAGCTGTTGCAAAACCATAAGTCCCAGCATGCCCATAAGGGAATGCTGGGAGTTGTGGTGGTCTGCCTCCTGCTGTTGCATAACTACAGCTCCCAGCATGCCCTTTTTGCATGCTGGGAGCTGTTGCTAAGCAACAGCAGGAGGCTGTCACTCACCTCCTACTGCTGCCGGCACACAGGTCAGTCCCGCCGCCGTCGCTCCTGGGGCCCGATCCCAACATTGACGCCGGGGATCGGGGTCCCCAGCTCCCGGGGTGCACGTCCCGCACCCGCTCACGTCCTCTGGAAAAGGGGCGGAGCAGGTTGCGGGAGTGACACCCGTAGCAGGCGCCCTGATTGGTCGGCCGGTAATCCGGCCGACGAATCATGGCGATCGTGAGGTGGCACCAGTGCCACCTCACCCCTGCAGGCTATGGCTGTTCGGGGCCGTCTCTGACAGCCAGTAATTCCGGGTCATCGGGTCACTGGAGACCCGATTGACCCGGAATCGCCGCAGATCGCTGGACTGAATTGTCCAGCGATCTGCGGCCATCGCCGACATGGGGGGGCATAATGACCCCCCTGGGCGATATGCCGGGATGCCTGCTGAACGATTTCAGCAGGCATCCGGCTCCGGTCCCCAACCTGCTAGCGGTGGACCAGAATTCCCACGGGCGTATGGATACGCCCTGCGTCCTTAAGGACTCGGAATGCATACGCCCTATGTCCATACGCCCTATGTCCTGAAGAGGTTAAAGTTTAAACTTAAAGGGGTTATCCAGGAAAAAACTTTTTTTTCTATATATCAACTGGCTCCAGAAAGTTAAACAGATTTGTAAATTACTTGTATAAAAAAATCTTAATCCTTTCAGTACTTATGAGCTTCTGAAGTTAAGGTTGTTCTTTTCTGTCTATGTGCTCTCTGATGACACGTGTCTTGGGAACCGCCCAGTTTAGAATCAAATCCGCATAGCAAACCTCTGCTAAACTGGGTGGTTCCCGAGACACGTGTCATCAGAGAGCACTTAGACAGAAAAGAACAACCTTAACTTCAGAAGCTCATAAGTACTGAAAGGATTAAGATTTTTTAATAGAAGTAATTTACAAATCTGTTTAACTTTCTGGAGCCAGTTGATATATAAAAAAAGTTTTTTCCTGGAATACCCCTTTAAATATGCTTTGTACTTTTGGTTTCTTGGCCCTTAAAAAGAAAATGAGACATAAGCCAGAAGATTTGGAAGCATATCCAGGGTTAGTGGCCTTTAAAACACAATAAGGAATGTTGATCCAGGGAGCCGTCCAATTGTCAGTGTGGGGTCAGGGAAGAATTTTCCCCTTCTCAAAGAAAGTTAGGCTGTGCTGGACATGGCCTCTTTTAACCTTCATTAGATCAAAGTCATTTGTGGTAATTTTATGTATGTTGTCCTGATTGGCTCTATGTCGGCATTCAGATATATATATATATATATATATATATATATATATATATATATATATATATATATATATGGTGTCCCAGCACCAATAGCTGTCCTGTGCATACAATCTATCAATAAAAGTACATATGAATAGGTCACAATCTATAGAAGCAAAATTAAACAGAAATAAAGTGTAATGGCACACTATTGCACTGGAGGGTAGGGTATATCATATCCACCCTAAATACTCAGGTGAGCGTAAGGTGCCAAATGGGTAAAAAAGTGTCAAGTGCATAAAAGCAGACCATATAGAATATAGACCTAATGAAAAGTAAACAGAGGACAAGCCGGGATATCACCACTCCAACGCACGTTTCGGTACGTCACCGTCGTCAGGAAAGATATACCAAGACGTGCATTGGAGTAGTGCTATCCCGGTTCCTGCTACTACTTTGTCCTCTGTTTACTTTTCATTATGTCTGTGTTCTAAAAGGTCTGCTTATATGCACTTGACACTTTTTTACCCATTTGGCACCTTACGCTCACCTGAGTATTTAGGGTGGATATGATATGCCATACCGTCCAGTGCATGAGTGTGCCATTACACTTTATTTCTGTTTAATTTTGCTACTTTAGATTGCGACCTATTAATATATATTTTTATTGATAGATTGTATTCAGGGCCGGTGATAACACCTTATTGATGCTGTATTCCTCTCGCAATTCACTTTTTATATTGTGTGTAATTGTTTCTCATATATGTTCAATAAACGTGTTGTCATTTAGACACATTATTTATTCATAAGTGACTCTGATTGGTTCTCTCTATTTGTTGTTGCATACACATATGGAGTTCACAAAATGATGCCCATACATACAACAGGGGATATACCCATATAACACTAAAGTATATACTAGAGTACATTATTCACCGGTGTGTTGCCTGCTGTTTTTGTATAACCAGCTGTATGTGTACTACCATCTGCACCCTGCTCAGTAAAGACAGTTATCCGTAACCTGACGTCGGTGTGTTCATTTACTCCCCACGTCTGGCCCAGGAGAAGCTGTCCCCAATCTCGGACCATGTATAGGATAACTGTGCCCTGGCGTCACAAAGTGATCAGGTATTTCTCTACACTACCGTTGCACCACACACACACATACACATACACACACACATATATAAATATATATATAGTATAAATATATCACTCCTCTGATGATCTGATTAGCTACTGAAAATAATCATTCAGTAACACTTATTGCCAATAATTCACCACCTGGTAATGCCAATAAGTATCCGATCATGGCCCAAACTTCCTTGAAAATATTTGTCCTCTGTATACTGGTACAAATATCCTATAAACACTGTACACTATGGGACCAACATTCCCTGGTCTCTACATTAACATTATAAGAACAGTTTGGTCTTCAGCTTTAATATACTTTAGCAATTTAATTAGTTTTATATAAATAGAGCCGGGACAAGGTGTAGGTGGAGTAGGTTAGGTGGCCACTTATGGAACCAAAATAGGAGCAGTGAGAAGAGATGAAGGAGTCACTGGACCTTAATGTGAATACATTGAAGGATGGCCATATAGTCCTGTATTGAGGAGGGGATTGCATGATATATAAGACCGCTAGGATTAGTGGTAGAAAGGGCAAAGGAAGTAGCATGATGAATTATTGTCTATTCACCAGCTATATTGAACTGTAAGGCCCATAGGTGGGGAACACATTTTGTAACTCTAGCCTTGGGCTAAGCTTGTCCTGCACTTGTATAAGTATCAGGTTTCTGTCTCTAGTAAATGCTTAAGTATGTCTCTCTTGCTTAAAGGGGTACTCCCATCCTAGACATCTTATCCCCTATCCAAAGGATAGGGGATAAGATGTCTGATCTCGGGGGTCCCGCCGCTGGGGACTCCCGCAGTATTGCATGCGGCACCCACCTGTTTATTGTGCGGAATCGCTGGAGGGTCTGAGTCGCGACTACGGGAACGGAAGTCCGTGACGTCAGGATTCCGCCCCCATGTGAGGTCACGCCCGTCCCCTCAATGCAAGTCTATGGGAGGGGGCGTGACGGCCGTCACGCCCCCTCCCATAGACTTGCATTGAGGGGACGGGCGTGACGTCACGGACTTCCGTTTCTGTAGTCGCGACTCAGACCCTCCAGCGCTTCAGCACAAAAAACAGGTGGGTGCCGCATGCAATACTGCGGGGGTCCCCAGCGGCGGGACCCCCGAGATCAGACATCTTATCCCCTATCCTTTGGATAGGGGATAAGATGTATAGGGTGGGAGTACCCCCTTTAAAGGGGTACTCCAGTGGAAAAACAAATTCAACTGGGGCCAGAAAGTTAAACACCAGTTGATTTGAAAACTTTCCCACTGGAGTACCCCTTTAATACATCTAAAGGTAGACACAAAAGTGTTGTGATCATCAGACAAGTTACTTTAAGTCTAAGAGGACTGCTGTAGTTTACAGGTGGACAGACAGGAATTCTGGACCACAAGGTGGTGTAGAGCAATGGATCATCGTTATGATTTTTATAGAGGTTTTAAGCCTTTATTTCTGATGTTTAAATAACTTTTCTAATATTTCCATAACTAACATAGAGTACAAAGCATACTCATTGTTGCCCCTAGTGTTTATTTGTATCACCTACTGCCAACTAGTACAAACAGGTAGTGATCCCAGAGGTGGGTCCCCCTGTCTCCATTCATTTATGACATATCCTACAGTTATCCTATACGTGTCTGTGGCCTGAATGCAAAATATGCCTTAGGGCCCTCCCTCCACCCACATATCATCCCTAATCCTGGTGTTTTTTTTTTATGTGGCAGAAGGACCTCTGGGCCCCCATAGGGCCCGAGTGTGACTGCTATCTTTGCATCCCTTCTAGATATGGCCCGGCTCTATATAACCAGACAGATTTTATATACATTCATCAGTTACACAATTAAAGCAGATGCTTGGTTGCTACATAAAACTAAATATACATGCAGTAAACAGTGAATAAGTCCTAGTCTGACATTTGTATATTAGTCATCGACTCAACTGACAGGATCAGGAAATAGAGCAATCTAGATCCGTGCTTTATTATTGATTTAGCTGTCGAGTGTCTGCCCCTAGGTAACCATAATTTAGCATTAGATCACTAACACTTTTCAGCATGCAACATGATTCACTGTGTTGGTCTGTACGCTGAGAGCTGCAGAAGCCTAAGGAGACGGGTCAAAGTTCAGATGAAATATAGGGAAGAAGGCTCTGGTGTTAATTAAAGGGGGCGGGGGTCCAGGGACCCTCATAACATCATATTTGTTGCTAAACTATTCCAAACCTAAATGCCTCTTGTCTGGTTGGAAAGTTATAATTTATTGTTTAGAAGGAACATTTCTCAACTTTTTGTATATTCCCTTCACAAGAAGGGTTGACATAGGCATTCAGCTGGCTGACCTGACAAATTAGCATTCCGGAATGCTGAACTTTTCCAAAAAAGAAAGTTATGACGATCTGGAACAAACAAATGATCCCACAGCATGTGGGTTTATGAGCACCAGTTATGGGGAAAGAACTATTAAAGGGGTACTCGGCCCCTAGACATCTTATCCCCTATCCAAAGGATAGGGGATAAGATGTCTGATTGCGGGGGTCCGCTGGGGATCCTCATGATCTCGGCTGCAGCACCCAGGACATCCGGAGCACGGAGTGAACTTCGCTCCGTGCCGGATAACTGGCGATGCGGGGTAAAGGCATGATGGCATGATGTCACAACCCCGCTCATGATGTCACGGCCACACCCGCTCAATGCAAGTCTACGAGAGGGGGCTTGATGGTCGTCACACCCCCTCCCATAGACTTATATTGATGGGGCGTGGCAGTGACACAATGAGTGGGGCGGGGCCAGATGTCATGAGCCTCTGGTGCTGCACCCGACGCTCTAAACGAACGCCGAGTACAGCAGGGAGATCGCAGGGGTCCCTAGCAGCGGGACCCCCGCGATCAGACATCTTATTCCCCATCCTTTGGAAAGGGGCAGAGTACCCCTTTATGGCTTCGCAGTTAGCATTACAGCTCTGCAGCTCCAGGGCCATAGGTCTATATCCAACACATCGACATCCGCAAGCAGGAATGTTGTTCCTTTAGGTTTCCTCCATGTATTTTCCAGTTTACTTCTTGCCGCCTCCTGAGTATGCTTAGGTAACTGGTTTCCCATGACATTGGTTCTGAACTATGTAAGTACTTGCCATAGGGGATTTACATTATGGTCATTAAAGGATACAGGGCAGACTCCTTGATTCTCTTTACTAAGCTGCAGCATATAATAACAGTGCACAGATAATAAGTAAAAAATACTATTCTTGTCCCATCTTCCTAAGTTCTTCATGTCCAAACTTAAACAAACATTTGGGCCTCAAGACCATGTTCCTTGTTGGCCATCACTCTCTATAGAAAGTAATGGGAATAATAAATAGCTGGACTTCCTCAGGCCCTTCAAAGGATTCCGAATTCCAACTTGAAATTTTTTAGAAGACATGTACACTCCCTTTTATTCCTGCGAAGTACCCTGGCATAATAGCACTTCAAAACCTTAGGCTGGTAAAGGTGTTTCATTATGTAAAATTAAAAATGTTTCCCATGTGCAAGTATTTCTTAAAATGTAATCTCAGGGCACAACTACTGAATAATTTTCTGCAAAATATAAAAAATGGTTAAATCCCTGTATCAATGTATATATATATTAGCTATGTAGATTACAGTGCAGTTATATACAGTGACTCACAGGTGACGTCTCCTCTAATCAGAGTCGTTTACTTCTTTTTTCTTATCCATCTGGCCCAGACCTCCATGATTATTTCTTCCAGCCAAAACTCACCTCTGCAGAATTTTCCAGATAAACATCTTAGGCATTGCATTTTTCAGCAGCCCACTTCCTATTTCCACACTTACAGGGTCCCAAACAGTAGAGTCTCAACAATTCTGCTGTTTGGAGTCACACATAGTAAAGTGCCTAGGTAAGTGGGTTGTTGGGGAGAGGAAGGTTAGTGGTGGGGGAATAGGAAAGTTCCCCTTATTAGGTAGGTCTCTACAGTCGGTAGTTTTCCAATTAGGAATGTGCACCTCTGTATATAGGTGCCCCCAGTAGGTAGTTTCCCCTTAGTATGCCAATGTCCCCTGTAGTTAGTTTATAAGTATCCTCATTCAGTAGGTAGTTTTCCCCTTGTATGTAGGACACCCTGAAGGCAGTTTTCCCTTTTTGTAGGTGGGACACGTGTAGGTAGTTTCTTACCTGTAGATAGGTCCACCCTGAAGTTAGTTTGCCTCTGTAGGTAGGACCCTCTTAAGATAGTTTATCCGCCAATATGTGGGACCACTCTGTGGGTAGTCCCCCTCCACCTGAAGTTAGCCCCCCTAAAGGTAGCTTTTCACCTGTAAGGAGGACAAGCCTCTAACCTGCACACTGAAATATATGATATGTATGTGGGCTATACACGTTGTACTCGGTGTAACAAAGGCCCAGAGTGTTACAGTGTGGAAACATTGACATGTTTGCACACAAAGAATTGCAATATAAAGAAACTATCTGAAAGATGCCACTGGGCCTAGGGGGAAGCTCTAGAGATAGCTCCTCCCTCATCTATAAAACCTGCAGGCCTGACCCCCTACATTGGACATTGGCACCAGGCACATGTCCCCCCTACAGACTGTCACGATGCCGGCTGGCAGGAGGTGGATCCTCTGTGCCAGAGAGGGATAGCGAGGACCGTGCTAGTGGACCGGTTCTAAGATACTACAGGTTTTCACCAGAGCCCGCCGCAAAGCGGGATGGTCTTGCTGCGGCGGTAGTGACCAGGTCGTATCCACTAGCAACGGCTCACCTCTCTGGCTGCTGAAGATACTGAAGATAGGCGAGGTACAAGGGAGTAGGCAGAAGCAAGGTCGGACGTAGCAGAAGGTCGAGGCAGGCAGCAAGGATCGTAGTCAGGGGCAACGGCAGGAGGTCAGGAACACGGGCTAGGAACAGACAAGGGAACGCTTTCACTAGGCACTAAGGCAACAAGATCCGGCAAGGGAGTGCAAGGGAGGAGACTAGATATAAGCAGGGAACAGGTGGGGACCAATTAAGCTAATTGGGAAGATTGGGCCAGGCACCATCATTGGTGCACTGGCCCTTTAAATCGCAGAGACCCGGCGCGCGCGCGCCCTAGGGAGCGGGGCCGCGCGCGCCGGGACAGGACCGAGGGAGAGCGAGTCAGGTACGGGGGACGGGGTGCGCATCGCGAGCGGGCGCTATCCGCATCGCGAATCGCATCCCGGCTGAAGGCGGGACCGCAGCGCACCCGGTCAGTGGATCTGACCGGGGCGCTGCAACAACGAAGATGAGGCGGGCGCTCCGGGGAGGAACGGGGACCCGGAGCGCTCGGCGTAACAGTACCCCCCCCCTTGGGTCTCCCCCTCTTCTTGGGGCCAAAGAACCTGAGGAAAACAAACTCAATTTTTCCGTGATGAGGTCCGATGCAAATTAGGAGGGGTTCTGTGTGGAAACGTACGAGACAGTCCAATCTTTTATTGTAAAAACAATAGATGTAGAGGGGTCTGGCGAGACTGGTCACGGGGACGTAGAACCTGTTGATGAGAGAGGCCAAAAAAAATTTTCCTGCAGATCCGGAGTCCAAGAAGAGCATAGTAGAGAAGGAGAAGGTAGAGGCAGATATCCGCACAGGCACAGTAAGGCGTGGAGAAGCAGAGTTGACATCAAGAACTGTGTCACCTTTGTGCGGAGTCAGCGTACGTCTTTCCAGGCGGGGAGGACGGATAGGACAATCCTTCAGGAAGTGTTCGGTACCGGCATAGTACAGGCAAAGATTCTCCATGCGGCGTCGTGTCCTCTCTAGAGGTGTCAAGCGAGACCGGTCAACTTGCATAGCCTCCACGGCGGGAGGCACAGGAACGGTTTGCAGAGGACCAGAGGAGAGAGGAGCCGGGGAGAAAAAACGCCTCGTGCGAACAAAGTCCATATCCAGGCGGAGCTCCAGACGCCATCCGGAAGAACGCATGTCAATGCGAGTGGCAAGATGAATGAGTTCATGTAGGTCAGCAGGAGTCTCTCGTGCGGCCAGAACATCTTTAATGTTGCTGGATAGGCCTTTTTTAAAGGTCGCGCAGAGAACCTCACTATTCCAGGACAACTCGTAAGCAAGAGCACGGAACTGAATGGCGTACTCGCCAACGGAAGAAACACCCTGTTCCAGGTTCAGCAGGGCAATCTCGGCAGAAGAAGCTCGGGCAGGCTCCTCGAAGACACCACGGACCTCAGCGAAGAAGGACTGGACTGTGGCTGTGGCAGAATCATTGCGGTCCCCATCAAACTTGTCCGGCAGGGACAAGCAGGGGTTAAGAACGGCTGGTTGCTGCGGAGGAGTTGCAGGAGCCGGCGGAGGAGATGGTTGTTGCAGCTGTAGCTGTGACTGAAGTTGCTGTATCTGCGGCAGCAGCTGCTGTGACTGAAGTTGCTGTATCTGCGGCAGCAGCTGCTGTAACTGTGACTGAAGACGCTGTGTCTCGGAGATCAAGTATGCCAGCTGTTGATCTCGTTGGGCGATCTTTACGCCAAATTTGTCCGGCAGGGACAAGCAGGGGTTAGGAAGGACCGGTTGCTGCGGAGGAGTTGCAGGAGCCGGCGGAGGAGATGGTAGTTGCAGCTGGAGCTGTTGCTGTATCTGCGGCTGCAGCTGCTGTATCTGTGACTGAATACGCAGTGCCTCGGAGGTCAAGTATGCCAGCTGTTGATCTCGTTGCGCTATCTGTTGCGACTGCTGGGCGATCTGACGAGCTTGCTGGGCGACCAGCGTAGGGAGGTCAGCGACAACTGGCAGAGGAACTTCAGCGGGATCCATGGCCGGATCTACTGTCACGATGCCGGCTGGCAGGAGGTGGATCCTCTGTGCCAGAGAGGGATAGCGAGGACCGTGCTAGTGGACCGGTTCTAAGATACTACAGGTTTTCACCAGAGCCCGCCGCAAAGCGGGATGGTCTTGCTGCGGCGGTAGTGACCAGGTCGTATCCACTAGCAACGGCTCACCTCTCTGGCTGCTGAAGATACTGAAGATAGGCGAGGTACAAGGGAGTAGGCAGAAGCAAGGTCGGACGTAGCAGAAGGTCGAGGCAGGCAGCAAGGATCGTAGTCAGGGGCAACGGCAGGAGGTCAGGAACACGGGCTAGGAACAGACAAGGGAACGCTTTCACTAGGCACTAAGGCAACAAGATCCGGCAAGGGAGTGCAAGGGAGGAGACTAGATATAAGCAGGGAACAGGTGGGGACCAATTAAGCTAATTGGGAAGATTGGGCCAGGCACCATCATTGGTGCACTGGCCCTTTAAATCGCAGAGACCCGGCGCGCGCGCGCCCTAGGGAGCGGGGCCGCGCGCGCCGGGACAGGACCGAGGGAGAGCGAGTCAGGTACGGGGGCCGGGGTGCGCATCGCGAGCGGGCGCTATCCGCATCGCGAATCGCATCCCGGCTGAAGGCGGGACCGCAGCGCACCCGGTCAGTGGATCTGACCGGGGCGCTGCAACAACGAAGATGAGGCGGGCGCTCCGGGGAGGAACGGGGACCCGGAGCGCTCGGCGTAACACAGACACATACACTGTATATAGCTATAAAACTCTAATAACCTGCCAGAATGTGTTTCTGGCATCCTTCAGTCAGGTATGTGTGGGCGTACCTTTTGTTTGACTATGTAGCCACAAAAAATATGGTGGGCATTTGCCATTACTTTACATTTGGTTGATATGTCAGGGGATTTCACTGGCAGATTCACAGAATTTAAAAGGTAAAATACAATGAGAACATAGTTTTAGAAGAAGAGTATTGTATGTGGCTTTACTGCTCAGCATCCTCACTATATAATACAGGTTGTCCTTAGATGACCTACTGTGATATGGGTTGTGATGCAGGGCAGATGGCATTAACCCCTTGTATTCGTGACGCCAGGGCGTAGTTTATCCTCAATGCCCCCCGAAGGTAAACCGCTGGACCCTGTGGTTAGGCACAGGGGCAATAATTACTCCGACGCCAACTTACAGACAATGGTAGCTTTACTGAGGGACAGATGGTACAGTCTATACAGTGTAGCCGGACTCACAGAGGTGACCAGTGACTTCAGAGACCTTAAGGACTTTCTGGGAATTGCAGTGGTTTTGGACAAGTTAGTGCAGGCCACGTTGACTTGACAATAGATGACAATGACTGACCTGACTTGACTGGAGACAGACTAAGCTGTGACTTTATCTTACTTGTAGACTTGTAACTTGTGGCTGCATACTTGACTTGTGGCTCCTATGACTCCAGACTCTTAGGCTCGACTGCACCTCAGCAAAGACTCAGGAACTAAGAGAGAGAAGAGACTCCTCCCAGGGCTTTTATGGGGGAGACTTTGGTGGGGTCCCATTGGTCACCCTTAAGTCATCGGGTAACTGATACCTCCTGGGTAACAATCACATGACAACTCACATGACAACTGGTGATCACATGTTAACCTTTCAATTACAGTAGAACAGATGCAGGGGGGGGGGGGGGGGGGCAGGGGACACCACAGGGAGGCTGCCTGACAGGGCAGCAAGGGTACAGAGTAACAACTCCCGTACTGGGCCACCACACCTACAGCTAAGTACTAGTGAAGAGCCTTCCAACAGTAAAAAGCAGATGAAGTGCAGGTGTCTCCTGAAATCGATAAATCTTAAAGCTGAAAAAAAAGCTTCTCTCTTCTACAGATATGGCTGAGTGGTTCTCGCTTGTCCATATAAACAGTAGGAGCTTTGTTGCCATCAGTCAATAGCTGTCAGCGACTATTGTGACACTCTTCAGCTCTTCTGTAGCAACTTGGCCTCAGGAGAAATAAGCAGAAGCCGCTGCTGTTATCTAAGGACGTCTTCTAGCTGTATTGCTATTTTAAGCTTTTTACAGGTATGATGCATTACTCTGACCCTGGAATCCACCTAAAACAGAAGAAAAATACTACAGCCCGTAGGTCATAGAGAATACCATTGTTAATGATGTATAGTTAGAGAAACAATAAAAGCCAAAAATGCATATAGGCACATAGGCATCCTTGTTTTGAGCCTTCCTGTAAAGTTAAAGGACAAGTCTCATGCCCGACAGTGCAGAAAAATGTAACAGAGCACTGTGGCCAATCTTCTGTACGGAGCCTCAGTTCTCCCACAGAGTGGCGTGTCACAACCCTAGTTCGAAACGGGGGCATCCTCGCCCCCTTCATATATCTCGATGGGAGAGCCGTTAAGCAATTTTAGCCCCCCCCCCAGACCGTGGTCATAATGCGCCACTCTGTGGGAGAGCTGGGGCTCTGTACAGACGATCGCGGGGGGCCACAGCGCTTGGACCTCCCACGATCTGAATCGTATCCCCTATCCTGCGGATATGGAATACATTTTTCTGTACTGCCAGGCATGAGACTTCTTCTTTAAGGAAATAGTTTCATGGAAAAAAATTATCCCCATTCCGCAAGTTTTAGATTGCGGGGGTCCGAGTGCTGGGGCCCCCCGCTATCTCCTGTACGGAGCCTGGGCTCTCTCTTTGAGTGGTGCTATATACTGTAGGGTGTAAGGAGACAATTTTTTTACATTTTTATAAATAAGTGCAGGTGATACTTCTTATGACGTCCCATTCATGCAGGAACTTCCCACTCAGTGGTGACCCTCCTTAGCCAGTGATTGGCTGACCTGGCAGTTCCTGCCTGAATGGAATGTCATAGAAATCAATAAAAAGCAAGAGGTGATGACCTCAACAGGGAATCGGGGCAGGCCAGTATGGTTTATTTTTTAATTTTGTACCATGAGGACTCAGTTATTTAAAAAAAAATCCCTTTTGTACTTGCTTTATCTGGTATTAGGTGAAATACCATGAAACTAATCTACAGTGGAGAACAAAAGTATGCAAGATCTCACCTTGTGGAGTTTCAATAATCACAAGAATAGTAAGGAATAAACCTAGAAATACACGGGAGGATCTTGTCAATGGTCTCAAGGCAGCTGGGACCATAGACACAAAGAAAACAATTGGTAATACACTACACCATAAAAGACTGAAATCCTGCAGCGCCTGCAAGGTCCCCCTGCTTAAAGGAGTATTCCAGGCAAAAACTTTTTTTTATATATCAACTGGCTCCGGAAAGTTAAACAGATTTGTAAATGACTTCTATTAAAAAATCTTAATCCTTCCAATAGTTATTAGCTTCTGAAGTTTTCTGTCTAACTGCTCAATGATGATGTCACATCACGGGAGCTGTGCATGATGGGAGAATATCCCTTGTATGATGGGAGAATATCCCCGTAGGAGTTGGACAGCTCCTGGGACGTGAGTCATCAGAAAGCAGTTAGACAGAAAACAGCAACTCAACTTCAGAAGCTAATAACTATTGGAAGGATTAAGATTTTTTAATAGAAGTGATTTACAAATCTGTTTAACTTTCCGGAGCCAGTTGATATATAAAAAAAAGTTTTTGCCTGGAATACCCCTTTAAGAAATCCCATCTGAAGTTTGCAAATGAACATCTGAATCATGACTGAAGGGACGTTAGATATACCCCTTCCTAACTTAACCCATCCACCACCCATTTTCACCACCCCCCATGCCCCACATAATACCCAACACACTTTTGTGGTGAAAATGGCCGTAACATTTTACGTACCAAATATTTTATAACATTTTCTTCTTCCAACTGGCACTAACAACCTTTTACCCCTGGCCACATACAACGGGCCCGGGGGCACCCATAAACGTTAGTGCCTACTCCAACCACTCCTGGGGCCCCGATACACCACCAGAAGGCCCATACAGCTGTGTCCCCAACAGCTGTCCAACACTTAAACCAAACTTCAACAACTTTGCTCAATTGATTTCACCAAAATGACTCCTTCTTCCTGCCACAGCATGGAAGTGCGTGACACCTCACCCACTTCCATCCTGCCACACCCGAACAGCTTTTTCCACCCCCTCTTGCAAATCCAACATAGTGTTGAGCGGCATAGGCCATATTCGAATTCGCGAATATTCACGAATATATGGACGAATATTCGTCATATATTCGCGAATATTCGCATATTCGTAATATTCTCGTTTTATTTTCGCATATGCGAAAATTCACGTATGCGAAAATAGCATATGCGAAAATTAGCATATACAAAATTAGCATAAGCAAAAATTCGCACACCAGTCTCACACAGTAGTATTAGAGTCTTCTTTACACCACACAAGCTGGAAGCAGAGAGGGGTGATCACTGTGATGTGTACTGTGAAAAAAAAAAAAAAAAACGAATATTCGTAATTACGAATATATAGCGCTATATTCGTGAATATTTGCGAATTCGCGAATATGTGATATTTGCGAATAAAATTCGTATTGCGAATATTCGCGAGCAACACTAATCCAACACCCACAAGTCAATGCCAATGTCAGTCAAATGAATCCCATCCTCCAAGAGAAACTCCCCCGGTTCACCCTCCAACTCCTGATGCCTAATCACAATCCCCCCATTCCATCTCACAAAGCGACCAATCTCCTTATTTGCCTTTGCCCGCGCCCGGTTAAGACGGGGCACCGATCTAGCCTGCTGCCACACCTTCCTGACCACCATATCAGACCACGCCAACACCAAACCTGGAAAAGAGGCCCACAACCGCAGAAAATCCAATTTAACCTCCCTAATCAATTCCCTAGAAGGACGATACCCCAGATCATTACCGCCCAAATGCACAACAAGTACATCGGGAGGCCAGTCCAAAGTGGCATAGCGCTGAACCTCTGGAAGCAGTCGCCCCCAAACCATACCTCCAATGCCTATCCAGCGTACTACTGCAACGGATTGACTAATACCCAGCTGCCTGTCATCTCGGCGGACATCCGCCCGAACCGCACCACGCCTCACATAGGAATGACCCATTATCCACACCAAACCGGGGACCCGACCTGCAAGACATAAAAGACAACACCCAATGAGCAACATATCCAACAACTCCAAAGAAACATCCCAATTAAACTACTACAACAAATGAGGGTGAACATAAATCCGAAATCTATTAGACTACCAACGACCAATCCGTTTAATATGATCATCCCCCACCCCCCACCAGGCTGCCTCGGTGGCCGCTCCAATCCGAAAGGAATGAGAGCTATACAGACTGGGATCCAACCCCCCGTGCTACCAAACACCGTCTAAAAACAGAAACAAACTGAAACTTTGAAAGCGCCAAACCGTCCTGATGCACCAACAAAGGCAAACAACTAACAGGGCAAACCCGAGACCCCGACAACTCACCCAAAACCACCCAACAACCCCTGCCCACCTGATCCATTTTCGACCGTCTAAGCCAACACCTAACCTGACCAGCACCTAACACCACCTCCGAGAACGACAAGCCGCCCCCAGACACCCGTGACCGAGACACCAGTTCAGATATCCGAAAAGCCCCAAAGAAAGCCAAAACAAACGCCAAACTAAACAAACACACTTCAAAGGAATCCCTACATTCCACAGCCACCCTCTCAGCCAAGAAAACCAACAAATCAAAAGAGACTGGGCGACAACAATCCACCCTCATCCCCAAACCCCGTCTATAACCCCTCAACGCCTGCCCAACCAGGGCATGCCTAGTGGCAACCTCCAAGCCCCTCAACTCGAACCACAACGCCAAAGCAGCCATCCTCCTATTGACTCCAGCCACAGACACACCTCTCTCATACAATCTGCCAACAAAATACAATACCACCGACACCCACTCATCAACTTCCCCATCCAGCTCCACCACTGACACAGACTCCTCCCATTCACGCCAAACCTTCGTGTACGATTCCCAAGTTGCCGCCTGCATCGACTGACGAATCAACGCTGCTGCTGCTCCCAAACCACGCTCCACAGCTCTGATGGACAAGGGATCCCGCATCGCTCCGCCTCCGGTGCCAATGTGGGAAACCTGTCCCACTGGAAGCGAGAAAGAGAATCAGCAACAGAGTTCAACACCCCTGGCACATGAAATGCTACAAAATGGGAATTTACCACAAGCCCCCTAAGCACTAGTCTGCGCAGCAAACGCAAAACAGGCAACGAACTGCAAGATTGCCGGTTAATGGCCTGCACTACACCCATATTATCACACCCAAAGCGCACTCTACGATTTCTCAGCCCATCCCCCCAGATCTCCGTCGCCAGAACTATAGGGAACAATTCCAAAAGCACCAAATTGGATAACAAACCCGCAAAACGCCACTCCGCCGGCCACTCATCCGTACTCCACTGCCCCTGAAAATACGCCCCAAAACCCACCTAACCAGGTCCACATCGTCAACCCACGCGTCCAACCACAGGGACCTACCGTTGTACAGGTCCAAAAACAAATTCCAAACCTCTAAATCCTCCCGCATCTCCGCTGACAAACGCACAAAATGATGAGGCGCCAAAACCCCCACCGTGGCCAAGGCCAACCGCCGACAGAAAACCGGCCCCATGGGCAGGATCCGACAAGCAACGTTCAGCTTGCCCAATAGCGACTGAACCTCACGCAACTGCGCATTCCGGCACCTGCGACACCTCGCCACACACTCCTGCAAATCAACCAATTTATCTTCCGGCAGCCTACACTCCATCCTATCCGAATCAATAACTATCCCCAAGAATTTAACAACAGTCACCGGCCCCTCCATCTTATCCTGCGCCAGCGGAACCCCATAACGGCGCGCTACCGCCTCCATGGTGAGCAACAAGACCGAACACACAGATGACCCAGGGGGCCCAACAAACAAAAAGTCATTGAGATAATGCAACACCGACGATCAACCAGCCTCCTGCTTCACCACCCATTCCAGAAAACAACTGAATGCCTCAAAATACGCGCAAGAGATAAAACAACCCATTGGTAAACAACAATCCACATAATACCCCCTCCCCCCCACTGAATACCCAATAACCTAAAACTCTCAGGATGCACCGGCAATAAACAAAAAGCCGACTCCATATTCGTTTTGGCCAAGAGAGCGCCCTGGCCAAACTTCTGCACCCATTTAACCGCAGCATCAAAGGACGTATATGATACCGAACTATCCCTCTCATCAATCCCATCATTCACGGAGGACCCTGCCGGATGCGACAGATGATGGATAAGTCTAAACTTCCCAGGCTCCTTCTTAGGGACAACCCCCAAAGGAGAAACAACCAACCCAGCCAACAGAGGGTCCCTAAAAGGACCCGCCATATGCCCCAACTCGACCTCCTTGCCCAACTTCTCCGACACCACCCGGGGGAACCGATAAGCTAACAACAAATTCCGCAACTGGACCTCGACGCCACCGCTGAACTAGGGATACGAGAACCATAGGTAAAACCAGCCAACAACAACTCCGCCCCTTCCTTATTTGGGTAGCGGTCGAGAAACCACCGCATCTCTGACACCCTCACAGGCGTCGCCCCTGGACTGCGAAGCCTCTGCTCCCCATCCCCTAGGGCGCTTAAAGCATTTGGTATAACTGTGCGCTCCTCCACAGCCGGAACACTCATGCTTAAAATGGCAGTCTGCCGCAAATCTACACTGGCCCTCATTGAACTGACAGCAACAACCTAGTCAACTGCATCCCAGTCAACTGCCCGGTTGTTGTAGAGCCGCCGACCGACCCTGGAAAGGACTGAGGACCCCCCCCCGCGGCGCAGCCATCAGCCACATTCAAAGCCCAATATCCTTATGATCCCATCTAATGGAGGGCCGCACGGCCTTCCTCTGCCTGAACTGCTCATTGTACTGCAGCCATGCAACCCCCCCATACACTCTATAAGCCTCCCCAATCGCATCTAAATAACAAAACAATGCCGAACAGTTCGACGGAGCCTTCTCGCCGATAACACTCGCCAAAATTGAAAAAGCCTGGAGCCAGTTCCAAAAAGTGCACGGTATCAAACGATACCGCCGCTTTTCCTCCTCCTCCTTCTTACTTTCCTCAGGCTTCCTGCGGTCCAAATTAAATTTCTCCAACGGAAGCAGGGAAAAAATCTCCACGTACTCATCCCTCCAGATCTTTTCCCTGACTTCCGTTTTCAATTGAGCCCCCAGCGGCCCTTCAAAACATACGTACACTTCACTCTTCGCATCCGCCAAGCGCACCTCATCCCCCACCTTATCCTTAGCAGCCGCCGCAGACCCACACTCGCCCCCAGACCCCGCAGTCACCACAGCAGACCCCGCCACCGACACTGCCGACCCACTACCACCCACAGAGACCACCGCAGTACTAGGCCCCGCCCCACTCCCACTCTGCTTAGCAACCTCCCACACCCGCAAAGGAGAAATCCCAGTTACCCCCCCCCCCTCCCGCCAGCACCCCTGAACAAAACCCCCAGCAACCAAATTAGCAAAGCACGAACATCTTCCCCCCCCCCACACACACACACAAGGCAATACAGTAGTGCACTCACCAGGCTGACCCGGAACCGATGCCCCGGCAGCCGCAGGTCCTGACGTCTGCTCCCTGGAACCGCCAGCCTCAGATCGCCCTGCAGAAGTGGAAGAAGAAGGGCCCGCCACCGGCCGCACAGCATCATCCGACCTGGACTGCTCACCACCAGACGCAGAAAGGGCCCCAGAAGAAGGCCGCTCCTCCTCCACGAAATCCTCAGCATCCCGATAATCCTCAGAATCAGACCCAGCCCGGGGGGAATCCAGCCTGCGATCTCCAGCTCTCACCACCACCCTCTCCAGGTGCGCCGGCCCTGCAGGGGGCGCAGTTCTCCTCGCATCCGACACCCTCAACGCAGACCACGAGTGCCGCCGTCCAGCAGACTCCAACGATGAGCCGTCCTCACCATCAGTTCGCTGGGGGGCAGCCCGACCGAAAACACTGCTCACACGCCGGGCCGCACTCCTGCCCGGAACATCAGCGGGAGCCCCAGCCGCCAAACCTCTGCTGCCACTCCGCTGTGCAGGGGAAGGGAGGCCAGAAGCCAGGCCCTCCCCCCGCCGGACCCCGACCACCGCGTAGAATTCCTCCGGGAGGCGCGTTGAGCAGGGGGAGACTGGAACCCTGCCGCGGCCTCCCGAGGGTCCCTGCTGGGGCTTTTAATGCGCCGCCGGGACCGGGGAGCCGAATCAGAGCTAAGCCTTTACGGGGCCCGCGAGCGCCGCGAATCCCGCCTACCTCAGGGGCCTCCCCCAGCTGCCCCGCTCCAATCATCGCCCGCACCTGATCCTGCAGCCAGTCCCCACCACGGTCCTCCACCACCGCCCGGAGCTGCTGCAACAACGAAGGCTCGTTCATGGTAAGTCCTAACTAACTCTCCCTGATCACAGGTACACCTTTCCCTCTTCACTAACACTGTGAGAATGCAGCGTCCTGTCCTCGCTGCACGTACCCACCCCTTAGCCCCTCCCCCTGCCCTTACCCTGACCTCCCTTACCCTGATCGTGCTCTTAAAGGGGCCGCTACCCTTTATTATTAACCCTTACCAAAAAAAAATATACTAAAATGATGGTGCATAGAGAGGGTTACTAACGCCCCCGTCACGCCGCCATTCCGCTACGGGTTCCCCTGTGCTCCATTTTACTCCCATTCCGGACTTCCAGGAAGAGACTGTATAAAGTGGACATCCTCTGAAATGTTTAGATTATGTATAGTTAGATTGATCTGTATACGTAGGTCTTCTTGAACTTCAGAAATAGGCTTCATCATTCTTCTCTTTAGACACCCCTAGACTTCCCATCTTCATGTGCAGGACAATTATAATACAAAATATAGGAGTGTATAGATTATCGGTGAACATCATAGTTCCTAGCATTTTCCTTTTCTATAAACACAGACTAAGAGGAAATATGGAATAGACCTACTTTCTCTTTAACTTCTATTTCCGTACACAGCATTGTTTCCTCTTACATATCTTAGCAGCTTGAATGTTTACGTTGTTTTTAATGTTCAGGGAAAAGATTTATGGTTTTACCTATTCGATTAGAACAAGTCAACATCTACTTTTACAGGGAGCCTTCACCTTTATCACCAGCTACTTATTGACCTAACAAAGTGAGGTCTACTGTTTGACTTGGATGGATTTTGGCTGTGTGTATGTAATGTGAGAACTGTTATAATGCCCCCTTGGTGTCCGCCACAATAAAAGTGGGAAGGATAGTAGGTTCCCAATAAATAGGTACATCTCCCACAATAGGCAAGTAGTTCCACCATTAGGTAGGTAGCTAGGTAGATAGCCAGGTAGTTAGCAAGTTGGGTAGGAAACAAAGTATATGGGTTAAAGGGGTACTACCGTGCTGACAACTTATCCCCTATCTAAAGGATAAGTTGCCTGATCGTGCGGGGTCCCGCCGCTGGGGACCCCTGCAATCTCGCACGCAGCACCCCGCTTTCATCAGGTCCCGGAGCGAACATTGCTCCATGTCTGATGACTGCCGATCACGGGGCCGGAGTATAGTGATGTCACGGCTCCGCCCCCGTGTGAACTCAGGCTCCGCCCCCTCAATGTAATTCTATGCCATAGACTTGCATTGAGGGGGCGGAGCGTGATGTCATACGGGGGCAGAGCTGTGACGTCACGATCACTGGCCCCGTCATCACCGGACGAGTGGATGTTCGCTCCGGGGCCTGATGAGAGCGGGGTGCTGCGTGCGAGATCACGGGGGTCCCCAGCAGCGGGACCCCGTGATCAGGCAACTTATCCCCTATCCTTTAGATAGGGGATAAGTTGTCAATGCGGTAGTACCCCTTTAAGTAGCCAGCCAGGTGGATAGGTTACTATGTAGTTAGATAGGTAGCTAGCAAGGTACTTTGCTAGGTAGATTGCAAGCTAGGTTGGTAGACAGGTAGGTAGCTACCTAGGCAGATAGCTAGCTTGGCAGACAACCATGTAGCTAGAAAAATAGACACGTAGGTAGCTAGCTAGCTAGGTAGGTGGAAGCAAGGTAAAGTAGATTGGCAGGTAGAAAGCCAGGTGGGTAGGAGAGTGGGTAAGTAGGTAGACTTCAAGGTAGGTAGCAGTGGGAAGTTGGGTGGGTAGGTAGCTAGCTAATTAGGTAGGTAGACAGCCAGGTGGGTAGATGGGTGAGTAGCTAGGAAGCTAGGTAAACAGCTAGTCAGGTAGGTAGGTAGGTAGGTAGACAGCTAGGTAGGTAGCTATGTAGGTAGGTTGTTATCCACCTAGGAAGATAGCTAGCAAGCTAGGTAGACCGCCATGGGTAGTTAGACAGGTATTGGTTAGACAGGCTGGCAGGTAGTTAGACAGGCAAGCAGGTAGTTAGACAGGCGAGCAGGTAGTTGGACAGGCAGGCGGGTGGTCTTGTGTTGTAGTTAGACAGGCAGGCAGGGGCATAGTTAGACAGAAGGGTGAGCGGGTAGTTAGACAGGCGGGAAGGTAATAAGACAGACAGGCGGGTGGCTAGTTAGACATGTGGGCAGGCGAGTGGCTAGTTAGACAAGCAGGTAGTTGGCAAGTTAGACAGGCGGGCAGGCCAGTGTTTGGCTAGTTGGATGGCACAAAGATATAGATAAAACATGAGTATACATGAGTATATAGATAGAACATGAAAAGCTATACAGCTGTAATGCAATAAATGAAAATATGAAATTATGTAATTATGAGGTACTTAGCTTGCAAATTTGGCAGCCAAATAGCTTGGACCGTCCCACCATGGTAAGGTGACCTCATTCTGGGACGGACCCTACACTATGAATATGCCTCTGTGTGAACAGCTCAGCAGGCATTGCAAGATCTGAAACATCCAAGGCACCTTATATACACCTAATAGAGGTGGGTGGGGTGCAAGAGCCAACATGGAGGTAGCCACTCCCCCGTATGTGTAATACAACCAAAGAATAAGTTGGCCAGCACTATTGATTCCAAACAATTATATAGACCTGGCTTACAGGTGCAGGCTGCTGGGCTAAATATACAGCAACAGGAGAATACAGCAGCACACTGCCAGCACAAAGATATAGATAAAACATGAGTATACATGAGTATATAGATAGAACATGAAAAGCTATACAGCTGTAATGCAATAAATGAAAATATGAAATTATGAGGTACTTAGCTTGCAAATTTGGCAGCCAAATAGCTTGGACCGTCCCACCACGGTAAGGTGACCTCATTCTGGGACGGACCCTACACTATGAATATGCCTCTGTGTGAACAGCTCAGCAGGCATTGCAAGATCTGAAACATCCAAGGCACCTTATATACACCTAATAGAGGTGGGTGGGGTGCAAGAGCCAACATGGAGGTAGCCACTCCCCCGTATGTGTAATACAACCAAAGAATAAGTTGGCCAGCACTATTGATTCCAAACAATTATATAGACCTGGCTTACAGGTGCAGGCTGCTGGGCTAAATATACAGCAACAGGAGAATACAGCAGCACACTGCTAGCACAAAGATATAGATAAAACATGAGTATACATGAGTATATAGATAGAACATGAAAAGCTATACAGCTGTAATGCAATAAATGAAAATATGAAATTATGAGGTACTTAGCTTGCAAATTTGGCGGCCAAATAGCTTGGACCGTCCCACCACGGTAAGGTGAACTCATTCCAAGAATGAGTTCACCTTACCGTGGTGGGACGGTCCAAGCTATTTGGCCGCCAAATTTGCAAGCTAAGTACCTCATAATTTCATATTTTCATTTATTGCATTACAGCTGTATAGCTTTTCATGTTCTATCTATATACTCATGTATACTCATGTTTTATCTATATCTGTGTGCTAGCAGTGTGCTGCAGTATTCTCGTGTTGCTGTATATTTAGCCCAGCAGCCTTCACCTGTAAGCCAGGTCTATATAATAGTTTGGAATCAATATTGCTGGCCAACTTATCCTTTGGTTGCATCTCATATCTATCTATCTATCTATCTATCTCATATCTATCCATCTCATATCTATCTATCTCATATCTATCTAATATCTATCTATCTATCTATCTATCTCGTATCTATCTCATATCTATCTCATATCTATCTATCTATCTATCTCATATCTATCTATCTATCTTATATCTATCTATCTATTTTATATCTGTCTATCTCATATCTATCTATCTATCTCATATCTATCTATTTATCTCATATCTATCTATTTAAAAAAAAATGTAGAAAAGCAGCACATCCAAAAAAAATAAAAAAAGTGCCTGGTGCAAAGCAGCTTCTGGAGTATAGGCCAGATATAACCCAAATTCATACAGCAAAAGGATCTTACTGCAGCACACAGTCCATAATAAAGTGAAAATAAGTGAATTTATTCCATGATAAAACAAGTGTTACAAAAAAGCGACGTTTCATCCAATACTGCTTGAGAATGGCTGGGTGAGCCAGCTGAAACTTCGCTTTTTTGTAACACTTGTTTATTATGGACTGTGTGCTGCAGTAAGATCCTTTTGCTATCTATCTATCTATCTATCTATCTATCTATCTATCTTATATCTATCTATCTATCTTATATCTATCTATCTATCCATCTCTCATATATCTATCTCATATATATATATATATATATATATATATATATATATACATATATATATATATATATATATATATATATATACATATATATATATATATATATATATATATATATATATATACATCTCATATCTATCTATCTATAATACAGCAAAGAAGAAGCAGCACTCCGGCTGGAGTGAAAAAGCAGAAATTTGGATGCATGCAGGCTAGAGGTCCTGGTCCTGTGTCCTCAAAGAATACAGCAATCGGAAGAACACCGCCGCACTAACAGATGATAGTGTAGAAAACTGGCTTTATTTCATAACAAACAGGCAACATTTCTGATGCGCAATTACAGCCTTTCTCAAGCAAGGCTGTAATTGTGCAGCCAAAACGTTGCTTGTTTGTCATGAAATAAAGCCAGTTTTCTACACTATCATCTGTAAGTGCGGCAGTGTTCTTCCGATTGCTCTATCTATCTATATCATATCTATCTATTATCTCATATCTATCTATCTATCTCATATCTATCTATTAAAAAAAAATGCAGCAGCACTCCGAAGTAGAAGAAAAAGTGGTGTTAGGCTTTATTCGTCAAGTGTTATTCCACTTGATGGATAAAGCCTAACACCACTTTTTCATCTGCATCGGAGTACTGCTGGATTTTTTTCATACATTTGGGGGCCCTGCCTGGGTCGGACCAGTCTACACCCAGTTGCCATCACAGGAGTGTGGTTCTCTTACAAGACTTTAACTATCTATCTATCTATTTTATGTGTTCTCTGATTAATATGCAAGGAAAGTGTCAGTGATGTACAGTAGGTAAAAGACGGTAGGAAATGTGGTGAAAAAGAAATACAAAACCACACATACTGCTCAAAAAATAAAGGGAACACTAAGTTAACACATCCTAGATCTGAATGAAGTAACTAATCGTATGAAATACTTTCGTCTTTACATATTTGAATGTTCTGTTGAATGTTGAATGATCAATGGAAATCAAATTTATCAACCCATGGAGGTCTGGATATGGAGTTATGGCTGATCCAACTTTGATGTAATGTCCTTAAAACAAGTCAAAATGGGGTTCAGTAGTGTGTGTGGCCTCCACGTACCCACAGATGTGCTCAATCGGATTCAGGTCTGGAGAACGGGCGGGCCAGTCCATAACATCAATGCCTTCCTCTTGCAGGAACTGCTGACACACTGCAGCCATATGAGGTCTAGCATTGTCTGGCATTAGGAGGAACAAAGGGCCAACCGCACCAGCATATGGTCTCACAAGGGGTCTGAGGATCTCATCTCCGTACCTAATGGCAGTCAGGCTACCTCTGGCAAGCACATGGAGGACTGTGCTGCCCCCCAAAGAAATGCCACCCCACACCATTTCTGACCCACCGGTCATGCTGGAGGATGTTACAGACAGCAGAACGTTCTCCATGGCGTCTCCAGACTCTGTCACGTCAGCCACATGTGCTCAGTGTGAACCTGCTTTCATCTGTGAAGAGCACAGTGGCGAATTTGCCAATCTTAGTGTTCTCTGGCAAATGCCAAACGTCCTGCACGGTGTGGCTGTTAGCACAACCCCCACCTGTGGACCTCGGGCCCTCATACAACCCTCATGGAGTCTGTTTCTGACTGTTTGAGTGGAAACATGCACATTTGTGGCCTGCTGGAGGTCATTTTGCAGGGCTCTGGCAGTGCTCCTCCTGCTCCTCCTTGCACATAGGCGGAGGTAGCGGTCCCGCTGCTGGGTTGTGTCCCTCCTACGGCCTCCTCCACATCTTCGGATGTACTGGCCTGTCTCCTGGTAGCGCCTCCATGCTCTGGACACTACGCTGACAGACACAGCAAACCTTCTTGTCGCAATTCGCATTAATGTGCCATCCTGGATGAGCTGCACTAGCTGAGCCACTTGTGTGGGTTGTAGACTCCGTCTCATGCTACCACTAGAGTGAAAGCACCGCCAGCATTCAAAAGTGACCAAAACATCAGCCAGGAAGCAAAGGAACTGAGAAGTGGCCTGTGGTCACCACCTGCAGAACCACTCCTTTATTGTGGGTGTCTTGCTAATTGCCTATAATTTTCACCTGTTGTCTGTTCCATTTGCACAACAACATGTGAAATTGATTGTTAATCAGTGTTGCTTCCTGAGTGGACAGTGTGATTTCACAGAAGTGTCATTGACTTGGAGTTACATTGTGTTGTTTAAGTGTTCCCTTTATTTTTTTGAGTAGCGTAGTTATAAAGTTATTCTTGGCAGCGGCATGTATGGGCTCAGTATAAAATAAACAAGATCGACTAAGACTATAGTTAGATTATCAGGCACATAATCTGTGAGGGTTATTTAATAATATGTTGTCTTTAACATAAAAGAAATCTTCACTTTTTAATGCCATGAAGATTTTAGTTTTAAAATTCTCGATTTTCAAAATGCTGCCTTCCTTTCTAACATAACTTTATAACTTTCTATAACCTTATGACTATGGAGACATACAGCTGTATACAGTGGGGATCAAAAGTTTGGGCACCTCAGGTAAAAATTTGTATTAATGTGCATAAAGAAGCCAAGGAAAGATGAAAAAATCTCCAAAAGGCATCAAATTACAGATTAGACATTCTTATAATATGTCAACAAAAGTTAGATTTTATAACCATCCTTTATACTTTCAAAATAACAGAAAATGAAAAAATGGCGTCTGCAAAAGTTTGGGCACCCTGCAGAATTTATAGCATGCACTGCCCCCTATGCAAAGCTGAGACCTGCCAGTGTCATGGATTGTTCTCAATCATCATCTGGGAAGATCAGGTGATGTCAATCTCAAAGGTTTTAAATGCCCAGACTCATCTCACCTTGCCCCAACAATCAGCACCCTGGGTTCTTCTAAGCAGTTGTCTAGAAATCTAAAACTGAAAATAGTTGACGCTCACAAAGCTGGAGAAGGCTATAAGAAGATAGCAAAATGTTTTCAGATGTCAATATCCTCTGTTCGGAATGTAATTAAGAAATGGCAGTCATCAGGAACAGTGGAAGTTAAAGGAAAACTGTCATATGTTTTCTCCCGCACTATCCACAGGTATCGATGGATAGTCCGGGAGACGCTGAACATTTTGAGTCCTACCTTTCCCGGATGCACTGCCCCATTCGCCTGTTATAGCATTTCTTCTGAATGTTTAAATTAGCTGCTAACTGGCACAGGCGGGGTTACTGCCGTCATCTGGCACTGTGACGCAACCACTGCCCGGCCAGCAGCACCGCCCGGCTAATGAATATTCATATAATGTCTTACATTCTCCTTCTCATCCCGGCCGATACTGCACATGTGCGGGATTTCCTACTATGCCCAGAAGCGGTCTTCAGCGCTGCTTCATTAGTCCGGAGCAGCGCTGGAGTAAGGTTGTAGGCATGTTCATGCCTGCCATCTATTAGCAATATAATGAAGCAGCGCTGAAGACCGCTTCCGGGCATAGTAGGAAATCCCGCACATGCGCAGTATCGGACGGGATGAGAAGGAGAGTGTAAGACATTATATGAATATTTATTAGCCGGGCGGTGCTGCTGGCCGGGCGGCGGTTACGTCACAGTGCCAGATGAAGGCAGTAACCCCACCCGTGCCAGTTAGCAGCTAATTTAAATATACAGAAAAACTGCTATAACGGGCGAACGGCGCAGCGCATCCGGGCAAGGTAGGACTCAAAATGTTCAGCTTCTCCCGCACTATCCATCCGTACCTGTGGATAGTGCGGAAGAAAACATATGACAGTTTTCCTTTAAAGAAAGATGTGGAAGACCAAGAAAAATATCAGACAGAACAGCTCGCAGGATTGTGAGAAAAACGATTTAAAACCCACATTTGACTGCACAAACCCTCCAAAAAGATCTGGCAGGCAGTGGAGTTATGGTACACTATTCCACTATAAAGAGATACTTATACAAATATGGTCTTCATGGAAGAGTCTTCAGAAGAAAACCTCTTCTACGGCCTCACCACAAAAATCAGTGTTTGAACTTTGCAAATGAACATATAGACATGATGCATTTTGGAAACAAGTTCTGTGGACCGAGGAGGTTAAAATTGAACTTTTTGGCTGAAATGAGCAAAGGTACGTTTGGAGAAGAAGGGGAACAGAATTTATGAAAACAACCTCTGTCCAACTGTTAAGCATGGGGGTGGATCAATCATGCTTTGGGGTTGTATTGCAGCCAGTGGCACAGGGAACATCTCACGAGTAGAAGGAAAAATTGATTCAATAAAATTCAGCAAATTTTGGATGCTTACTGATGCCATCTGTGGAAAAGCTGAAGTTAATGAGAGGATGGCTTCTACAAATGGATAATGATCCTAAACACACCTCGAAATCCACGGGGGATTATATCAAGAGGTGTAAACTGAAAGTTTTGCCATGGCCTTCACAATCTCCTGACCTCAACATAATTGAAAATCTATGGATAGACCTTAAAAGAGCAGGGTGTGACAGACAGCCCAGAAATCTCAAAGAACTGGAAGACTTTTGTAAGGAAGAATGGGCAAAAATACCTCAAACAAGAATTGAAAGACTCTTGGCTGGCTACAAAAAGCGTTTACAAGCTGTGATAGTTGCCAAAGGGGGCAGTACAAGATATTAACTCTGCAGGGTGCCCAAACTTTTGCAGACGCCATTTTTTTGTTTTCTGTTATCTTGAAAGTGTAAATGATGGAAATAAAATCTAACTTTTGTTGACATATTATAAGAATGTCTAATCTGTAATTTGATGCCTTTTGGAGATTTTTCCATCTTTCCTTGGCTTCTTTATGCACATTAATACAAATTTTTACCTGGGGTGCCCAGCTTTTTATGAAGCTTGGTACACATGTTACTTTTATGGCCACTAAATATAAATAAACTCTAACCCCTTATAGGAGGTGGGGGATTTTGTCTAAAGTCCCATGCAAGTCAATGGGACTTCTAGTACATCTCCTGATCCCGTTACTCTCAGGCGGCAGAGATTGCCCGGGACTTTTAAACATTCTGTCATGTTTCCAACAGGCAGGAGCGGAGAGGATGAGATATGAGGACGGGGCGTCATTGTTGCTTTTCCTCTCCCACAAGGTGTAGGTAGGAGGACTGGGCAACAGCAGGTACTCAGCTAATATTAAATACAATTCTGTATTCAGTCACCTTTTGAGAGCGGTTGGGCTCTATCTTCATACTTTATTGTTAAATGGGGTTGTCCGGTGGGCATACTGGGTTAAAACAATAAAATAGGCATTATTAATGTTAACCAATATAGCAACTCCCCCCTTTGTTCACTTAGAGGTAATTTTTTATACAACTATAGAAAGGCGGTTTTCCAGACATACTATTCCACGTATATATATATATATATATATATATATATATATACACACACACAGTGGAGCAAAAAAAGTATTTAGTCAGCCACCAATTGTGCAAGTTCTCCCAATTAAAAAGATGAGAGGCCTGTAATTTTCATCATAGATATACCTCAACTATGAGAGACAGAATGAGAAAAAAAATCCATAAAATCACATTGTCTTATTTTTAAAGAATTTATTTGCAAATTATGGTGGAAAATAAGTATTTGGTAAATAACAAAAGTTCATCTCAATACTTTGTTATATACCCTTTGTTGGCAATGACAGAGGTCAAACGTTTCTGTAAGTCTTCACAAGGTTCTCACACACTGTTGCTGGTGTTTTGGCCCATTCCTCCATGCAGATCTCCTCTAGAGCAGTTATGTTTTGGGGCTATCGCTGGGCAACACAGACTTTCAACTCCCGCCAAAGGTTTTCTATGGGGTTGAGATCTGGAGATTGGCTAGGTCACTCCGGGACTTTAAATTGCTTCTTATGAAGCCACTCCTTCGTTGCCCAAGCTGTGTGTTTGGGATCATTGTCATGCTGAAAGACCCAGCCACGTTTCATCTTCAATGCTCTTGTTGATGGAAGGATGTTTTCACTCACATTCTCACGATACATGTCCCCATTAATTATTTCCTTTACACGGATCAGTTGTCCTGGTCCCTTAGCAGAAAAACAGCCCCAAAGCATGATGTTTCCACCCCTATGCTTCACAGTAGGTATGGTGTTCTTTGAATGCAACTCAGCATTCTCTCTTCTCCAAACATGACGAGTTGAGTTTTTACCAAAAATTCTACTTTGGTTTCATCTAACCATATTACATTCTCCCAATCCTCTTCTGGATCATCCAAATGCTCTATAGCAAACTTCAGATGGGCCCGGACATGTACTGGCTTAAGCAGGGGGACATGTCTGGCACTGCATGATTTGAGTCCCTGGCAGCGTACTGTGTTACTGATGGTAGCCTTTGTTACTTTGGTCCCAGCTCTCTGCAGGTCATTCACTAGGTCCCCCCATGTGGTTCTGGGATTTTTGCTCACCGTTCTTGTGATCATTTTGACACCAAGAGGAGAGATCTTGTGTGGAGCCCCAGATCGAGGGAGATTATCAGTGGTCTTCCATTTTCTAATAATTGCTAACATAGTTGATTTCTTCACACCAAGCTGCCTGCCTATTGCAGATTCAGTCTTCCCAGCTTTGTGCAGGTCTACAATTTTGTTTCTGGTGTCCTTCAACAGCTCTTTGGTCTTGGCCATAGTGGAGTTTAGAGTGTGACTGTTGGAGGTTGTGGACAGGTGTTTTTTATACTGATAAATTCAAACCGGTCTCATTAATACTGGTAATGAGTGGATGACAGAGGAGACTCTTAAAGGGGTACTCCGGCGCTAAGACATCTTATCCCCTATCCAAAGGATAGGGGATAAGATGCCTGACCACGGGGGTCCTGCCGCTGGGGACCCCCATGATCTCCCATGCCCCACCCCGCTAGAATCAGCCCCCGGAGCTTGCTCGCTCCGGGTCTGATTACTAGCGATCAGAGGGACGGAGCATAGTGACGTCATGGCTCTGCCCCCGTGTGATGTCACGCTCCACCCCCTCAATGTAAGCCTACGGAGGGGGCGTGACAGCGGGGGTCCCCAGCGGCGGGACCCCCTCGGTCAGGCATCTTATCCCCTATCCTTTGGATAGGGGATAAGATGTCTTAGCGCCGGAGTATCCCTTTAAAGAAGAAGTTACCGGTCTGTGAGAGCACAGAATCATGCTTGTTTGTAGGTGACCAAATACTTATTTTCCACCATCATTTGCAAATAAATACTTTAAAAATCAGACAATGTGATTTTATGGATTTTTTTCTCATTATGTCTCTCATAGTTGAGGTATACCTATGATGAAAATTACAGGCCTCTCTTATCTTTTTAAGTGGGAGAACTTGCACAATTGGTGGCTGACTAAATACTTTTGTGCCCCACTGTATATATGTATTTATATAAATTGTGTAAGTGAATGTCAAACTTCTAAATATATCAGGGAAATTAAGTGGAGAAGTGGATTTTAGGAGGCGGCAAAGGAAGCAAAGAAGAAACGGGGGAAGGTGGAAGTATAAAAGAATGGATGACAATGACTACTAAGTCAAAGTATTTATTGATTAATTGGGTTCCAGACATAGCTTGGTCAAGTTGTAAGGGCAAGACATTGAATTACAGTGTAGCTACCTCCAATGAGTGACACTAGGGAGACAGTTTTCTTCCTTCTGGAAGAGAGCTCATTTGCATACGTTTTTACAAGGATCATTGCCTGTAAGACACTATATATAGTTGGAACTCTTCAATGAGAACCAGTATCCTCCTGATCTATATAGTAACATGCTCGTGAGGACCCTGGGGCAGCTATAATAGTAATCCTATTGGTTGATCCTCGCTTTCCCAACATGACATATAACTAAGATATAGAATTATATTATGTACAGTAAATATTACCTAACAATACTGCAAAGTTTCGGAGAGAAAAGGTGCAAAAATAACAAAATGCCAAGTTAGCTCTATATTCCACTGTGCAGGCAAAACATCTCACAATCCAATGAAGATCAGCCCTCATGCCCCATCTTCTTCCTAAATGTACGTTATCACGGTGAGCCATCATGTCACCAGTTATGTCTTGTTGCCAGCCCTGGATCCTCTCTTGCAGTCTGCACTCTCTCTATGAATACACCACCATTGCTTTGTCTATAGATGTCTGGTGGAGCCTACACCCTCAGCTACACAACGCATGAGTGAAATTCAATAGCGGCTGTTATTACATTGATCCATCAATTGACCTGGTCCAGCATTCCTGGCACTATTCACCTTCTGCAGAGGGAGATAGGTTTCTTCCCTGAGGCACCAACATTGACCCTAGTGGCCCCACGCCCCTCTACCTTCAGGGTCAAAGTCATGCATCATTCCTGCAGATACCAACAATGATTTGTTACAGTAATGCAGGTCTATAGTTCACCTCCATGTGGGACATCTGTTCTTTCTTTCTAAACTGCTGTCATCCAACTTTACTGATCTGAGGATTTTACAAGCTGTAAACACATATACCTGGGTCACATATACCTGGTGTCACGTATAGTTGGGGGTCACATATACCTGGGGTCCCATATAGCTGGTGTCACATATACCTGGTGTCACGTATAGTTGGGGGTCACATATACCTGGGGTCCCATATAGCTGGTGTCACATATACCTGGTGTCACGTATAGTTGGGGTCACATATACCTGGGGTCACTTATAGCTGGAGTCACATATAGCTGGGGTCACATTTAGCTGGGGTCACATATACTAGGTGTCACATATAGCTGGGGTCACATATAGCTGGTGTCACATATAGTAGGTGCCACATATAGCTGGTGTCACATGTAGCTGGGATTACATATAGCTGGGGTCACATATAGCTGGGGTCACATATAGCTGAGGTCACATATAGCTGGGGTCACATATAGCTGGGGTCACATATAGCTGGGTCACATATAGCTGGTGTCACATATTGTTGGGGGTCACATATACCTGGGGTCACATATAGCTGGTGTCACATATAGCTGGTGTTACATATAGCTGGTGTCACATATAGGGGGGTCACATATAGTAGGTGTCACATCTAGCTGGTGTCACATATAGTGTAAACACATATAGCTGGTGTCACATATAGTAGGTGTCACATATAGCTGGTGTCACATACAGCTGGTATCACATATAGTGTAAACACATATAGCTGGTGTCACATATAGGGGGGTCACATATAGTAGGTGTCACATATAGCTGGTGTCACATATAGCTGGTGTCACATATAGTGTAAACACATATAGCTGGTGTCACATATAGTAGGTGTCACATATAGCTGGTGTCACATATAGTGTAAACACATATAGCTGGTGTCACATATAGTAGGTGTCACATATAGCTGGTGTCACATATAGTGTAAACACATATAGCTGGTGTCACATATAGTAGGTGTCACATATAGCTGGTGTCACATATAGTGTAAACACATATAGCTGGTGTCACATATAGTAGGTGTCACATATAGCTGGTGTCACATGTAGTGTAAACACATATAGCTGGTGTCACATATAGTAGGTGTCACATATAGCTGGTGTCACATATAGTGTAAACACATATAGCTGGTGTCACATATGGTAGGTGTCACATATAGCTGGTGTCACATATAGTGTAAACACATATAGCTGGTGTCACATATAGCAGGTGTCACATATAGCTGGTGTCACATATAGTGTAAACACATATAGTAGGTGTCACATACAGCTGGTGTCACATATAGTGTAAACACATATAGTTGGTGTCACATATAGTTTTAGTTTAGGGACATTTTTACTTGGGCTTCTTTACTATTGAGTCAGTAGCAGTTTTTAAAAATGCAGAATGCTGTAGGTGTGGGGGGTTTTCACCGAGGACAGTTTCACACATGTTCATTTTTGCTTCTGTGGTAGAGGGTGTGATGCAGGACAGATGGCATTACCCTAGGGGAAGATGGCATTAACACCTTGTATTCGTGACGCCAGGGCGTGGTTTATCCTCAAAACCACCCAAAGGTATACCGCTGGATCCTGGGCTAGGCCCAAGGGCAATAATATGCTTCTCCAACAGATCTTTAACCCTTGCAGGTACAGGCAACACTTTGTAACACAACATAGCCTCTGACCTGATATTGCACATGGTTGATACAGTACTTGAAAACTTCACAATGGGGGACAACCATCTTTTCTTCACCTCCCTCTCTATTTCACCAGCGCCTCGGGTAAAACACTTTTCACTGACAAAGTTCCGTACACTCTCTGGTGCAAATTTTTTTTCGTATCGGCATGTGATTTTCTGACAATACTGAACACAGTTCAGACAGGGGGGGTACTTTAGACATAAGGCACACATCGGTATTCTGTTCGTGACACCAAAAGTGGTGGTAGAGGGTGTGATGCAGAGCAGATGGAATTACCCTAGGGGCAGTTGGCATTAACCCTTTATTTTCTCGATACCAGGGCGTGGTTTGTCCTCAAAACCACCCAAAGGTTTACCGCTGGATCCTGGGCTAGGCACAGGGGCAATAATGACTCCAGATGGAACAGTCTATACAGTTCAGCCAGGCCCACGGATGTGACCATTGACTTCAGAGACCTTAAGGGCTTTCTGGGACTTGAAGTATATTTGGACAATTTTAGTGCAGACCACTCTGACTTGACAACAGATGACTGTGATAGAGTTGACTTGAGATTGACTAAGCCGTGACTGTAGCTTACTTGTAGACTTGAAGGCTTGTGGCTGCAGGACTGACTTGAGGCCTCCTATGGACTCCAGACACACTCTAGGACTTGACTGCACTGGACCTCAGCAAAGACTTAACTGGAAATCAAGAGCAAAAGAGAGAGAGCTAGCTCCACCCAGGGCTTATATGGGGGAGACTAGGAGGGGTCCCATAGGTCACCCTTCGGTCACATGGTCACTGTTACCTCACTGGGTTACACTTACATGACAACTCACATGGCAACTGGTGATCACATGTTAACATTTCTTATAGCAATAACACTCTTATATAAATTTTACAGCATAACACATGGTAGAAAATAGATATACATAAGGGAACAGGTGTTGGGTGCCCAGGGGACACTGCAGGGAGGCTGCCTGACAGAGCAGAAAGGGAACGGGGGTATAACTCCTGTACTGGGCCACCACCAACTCCCCCTCTTAAACACAGTTGCCCTCAGCACCCAGTCCTGGAGGGCGAACGATGGGAAGTGGCCACTGGGGCCTGGTGATGAGAACAGTTCCTCAGGCATCATTGTAAAATCTGTAGAGAAAAGAAAAGAAAGGACCGACGGACGGCGCCTCGTGTATTTACCCTCAATAGATCGGGTGGTGGGTGGGGGGGGAACCCCACGGGGCTTATAGATGGCCGCTCACCTTGAGATCTATGCAAAAAAGCATATCACCCACGATATAATCTGGGTACTGTAGTACGAGTCGCTGCTATGCCGATGGGTTGCAGGAGGAAACAAGTCGTCCTGGGAGTCAATATTAGAAGTAGAGCAGGAAAAAACCCTCAGGTATGGCGCTGCAGACTCTTGTAGACAGATGAGGCGGATGCCAAAGGTAATAGGAAAGTCCTCAGCAGGACATTTTATTAAAAAAACAATAAAATGGACAAGATTACGCGTTTCGGGAGGATCCCTCCCTTCCTCAGATCAGGATCAGGATCCTGATCTGAGGAAGGGAGGGATCCTCCCGAAACGCGTAATCTTGTCCATTTTATTGTTTTTTTAATAAAATGTCCTGCTGAGGACTTTCCTATTACCTTTGGCATCCGCCTCATCTGTCTACAAGAGTCTGCAGCGCCATACCTGAGGGTTTTTTCCTGCTCTACTTCTATCATTGTAAAATGTCCGTCACAGGTTTGAATATGAGTAACCAAAACAAGGGACAAGTCCATGTAGCACTTTGTGAAAATGGCCATACATGCTCCTTTGGGAATAAATTTGTAAACATATGGGAATTTATAAACATTGCAACTGCAGACTCAATACAATTAATCATATTTAAACACATTTGGTGCGGATTGGGCGGCCAGAGGCTCTCAATGCCTTAGCTACTGGGGCCCATTGGCACTAGCTACTTCTCCCCAGAACTCTATACATGTTTTTATACAATATACCAACGTTTCCTTTATATTCAGCAACTCTGTCACTATACGTGCTTTATTCATATCTCAGGGAACCCTCTGGCCAGTAGAGCACCCTGTACACGTGGACAGGAAAAATGATTAGACATGTGTACATTAGACAACTGTGGACTGGTAATATACTTCCTGGCTACAGTCCTTGTTAGCTATTATACTGGGCTAATTTATACACAATACACAATAGGGTACTATTATTCACGGTGCCTAGCTGGTATTTGTCATGGCGGTGAGGTAGTGGATATGCTTCTCCCGACCTGGTCAGGATACCTCCTATATAAATTGCCATGAACAAAAGACACTGTACACTTGGACATTTTTGTACAAACGTATTTTATACACTTTATGACATCATGTCTGTAGATAACACAATAAAACAACATTTTGCATGCACCTGTGCAAAAAATGGGATAGACAAAATATATTTCTCTGACAATATATATTTATATATTTTTTTTCTTAGTACCTTAACTCTGGTACCTTTTGAGTTCTCAGCAAAGGATCACGGCTAAAAGCCCGGCACATGCTTACGTATATGGTTGCAAATAAACTACTTGACAAGTTTGTCAGGCACTTCTCCTTAAACGTTGCATAACCTAAAGACAATAAGAATACTTCACACACAAAGTTAGTCTCACGACTCATTAGCAGAGTGGGTACACATAGACTCTTCAGCCTGTCGGACTGTTTCCGAGGCTGGGACATGTAGTGGTACTGTGTCCCCTCTAATGGACTCACTCAGGTATTTTTTAGTTTACCCGGGATAAAATTGACTGGATAATGGTGGCAGCTTGCGCCACTGGGGGAACAGCAGTTGGTGCCTGTTGGGCCGGCCAAACCTCCTCTGCGGGAGTTGGCTGAGGTACTTCAGTTGGTGCCAAAAACCAGGCCAAACCTCCTTGACCACAGGAATAGGCCTGGGCACTTCTGTAGATGACTGGACTGTCAGAACTGAGGGATGGGGCTTACTCATGCACTGAATTAATCTGGGCTCATCGCCAAATAGCCATCGGGGTAACGTACAGCAGACTTCTGGACCTGAGGGGATGTACAGCAGGCTTCTGGACCTGAGGGGTTTGCTCTGGGCTAGGGGTAGAAGGAGGGGTAGAGAAAGTGGCCTCAGCCAGGGTACTCACTTCTGACTCCTCTGTATGGATTTTGGCCCAGAATCCCCAGGTCTGGTGGTGAGGGGACACCCTCACCGACGATGATCCTCGGGAAGATGCCAATGTTCCCTTTGCCGGGGTTGCTGGCCAGTCTCCATTGTCCTCGGGCAGTGGGACTTGATAGCAGGCCTCTTCGGTCCCAATGGAGATGCGCTGTAGCCATGACCGCAGTGACTTTCCAGACCTCCTTCACCATCTTGGGACTCTCTGACCACGTGCTTGCCTGTTCCGCCATGTTGCTCCACTTGCAGACTTCTGGTAAACTGAGAGGATCCGGCAGATCTGCTCCTTTTATACAGGGCTCCGGGAAAATGGGCGCCGGCCGGGAGTGCGTCAGCGGTGCAGCGCTGATTTGCGCTCCCCCGGCAACAAGAGGCGGATCTTTACAGATCCACTTCAGCAATGATACAGCAACATGGTTTCCACACCCAGAGGAGGGACGCTGACTAGCAAGGGACATTTTCACGCTTCTCCGGCAGATATTTAACCCTTGCAGGTACAAGCAACACTTTGTAATGCAACATAGATGTAACGGAGCTGGATGTGGATCCACTGACCTGTGAGGCAGATGACTTGGGCCATATCGGGGAGTGGAGTCTAAGGTGCCGCTGGTCTTCACCAGAGCCCACCGCAAGGCAGGATGGATTTGCTGTGGCAGGCAGCACCCTGGTCGCAACCCCCGATATGACTCAACTACACAGGTAGCTTGGCGAAGCGAGGTACAGAAGGATGAGGCAGAGACGTAGTCAGACTTAGCAGAAGGTCAGGGCAGGTGGCTAGGTGGCGTAGTCAAGAAACATAGCGGAAGGGTCTAATACACGGGCAAACAACAGACTTGAGAACGCTTAATCTCAGTCTATGGGGCACTGAAGATCAGGCAGGGAACTGTAGGAGGAGCAGGGACTTATAATTTGGTGTCACGTGCAAACACTAATTATGGGCGCTCTGGCCCTTTAAATTTCAGAGCTCCAGCACGCACGCGCCACAGGAGACGGGGACACGTGTGCCGGAGCTTAGACACAGGGGAGGAGGCGACAGCAGAGCAGGGTGAGTTACGGGCTGGGACGCACATGTGGGCGAGTCCCGCAATGCGAATCCCAGCCCCACCGGCAAACGGGGACTCTGCGCTTGCGGCCAGTGCTTGCAGCCGGAGCACAGAGCGTGCAGTACCCCCCCCCCTATGGTCTCCCCCTCTTCTTGGAGGACAAGAACCTCTGGATAAGGTCACGGTCCAAGATGTTGTCCTGTGGCTCCCACGACCTCTCTTCTGGCCTGAATCCTTTCAGGGATGGATAACGGGTAAATTCTGCCCCGGGGAGGTGTGGTCCCAGGCAACAAGTCTATAGGGCAATCGTAGGGATGATGAGGTGGTAAGACTTCAGCTTTCTTCTTACTGAAGAAGTCAGCTAAGTCCAGAAGAAACAATGGTAAACCGGGTAAAGGAGTAGAAGGAGACACCAATTTAATACGACGTGTTTTAATACAGTTGTTGTTGCAGTAAGGTCCCCAATGGAGCACTTCACCAGTTTTCCAATCTAGCTGCGGAGCATGGATTTGCAGCCACGGAAGGCCTAGGAGAAGAGCGGCAGTACAATGAGGAAGTACATAGAAAGACAAGTTCTCCTTATGCAAAACTCCGACCTGCATAGACAATGGTTCAGTGCGAAATTGCACTGTACAGTCCAGATTTTCTCCATTAACCATAGAGATGTACAAAGGCTTCAAGAGGCTAAACACTGGCAGACGATACCTTTGTACCAAGGAAGCATTAATAAAGTTCCCCGCGGACCCAGAGTCCAGGAAGGCAATAAGGGAAATATCCTCCTTGGAGGGAAGAGAAAGCTGGACCGTCAAATTTAAACATGAAGAGGAAGTATTCACACCTATGGAGAGGAAGTATTCACACCTAGGGAAGCCTCTCCCACCTAAAGCCTAGGTGCGAGCGTTTCCCTGTGAATTAGGATGCACAGTGAAACAAAGAACAGACAGCGCTCCATAGTGTGATACCATTGTTAGACACAGTTAGCTTGAGCAGAGATAGCGCTTAGCACAACAGGTTACACTCAGCCAAGTGCAACAATGCGAAGAGGCAATGATAGCAAGGTGTCTGCAGCTGCTCCACGTCCAATTCAATGTAGCAAAAGAATAGGATCTCCAACGTGTCGATGGGATTCAAAGAGCAGGACACACAAGTAAAGGGATCTGAGGTTTATTCACCCATGATGCAACGCGTTTCACAAACTACTTCATCAGGCAGGATTGCATCATGGGTGAATAAACCTCAGATCCCTTTACTTGTGCGCTCTGCCCTTTGAATCCCGTTGACACGTTGGAGGTCCTATTCTTTTAGGATGCACGGGACAGTCTCTGAGGAAATGATCTGCATTGGCGCAGTAGAGGCAAAGATTCTCAGCTAGTCAGCGAGTTCTTTCCTGCAGAGTCAGGCAAGACCGATCCACTTGCATAGCCTCCACTGCTGGAGGCAATGTAGAAGTTTGCAGTGGTTGATGGAAGACTGATGCCAGATGAGGAAAGCGCCAAGGTAATGCAGATTCCTTTCCTGACGTTGTTCTTCATGTCGTTCAAAGAAACGAATATCAATCTGAGAGGCCAGTTGAATGAGGTCACTCAGAGTGGATGGCAATTTCCGGGCAGCAAGGACATCCTTAATATGGCCAGAAAGTCCTCTATTCAAAGAGCTTAATTACTCCAAGATAGCTTCGATGCCAGGGTACGAAAACGGAGGGCATACTCGCCCACAGAGGAGTTGCCCTGGGAAAGTCTCAGCCAGGCCGTCTCAGAGGAAGAAGCTCATGCAAGTTCTTCAAAAACACCTCGGAATTCAGTCAAAAAGGCTTGGAGACTAGCTGTGAGTGGATCACTGCGATCCCATAACGGGGTTGCCCAGGCCAGAGCCCTTCCAGTTAAGAGACTGATGACAAAGGCCACCTTCGCTTGTTCTGTAGGGAACTGTTCAGCCATAAGCTTGATGTGCATGGAGCACTGTGTCACAAAACCACGGCAAGACTTGGGATCCCCCTCAAACTTCTCAGGTAGGGACAGATGGAGCTTGGACCCCATGGCGACTGCAAGAGCGGGAGGCATCACCGGAGCAGAAGGAGGCTGTGGTTGCTGTGGTTGTTGTGGTTGTTGCTGGACTAAAAGCAACTGCTGCATCATGGCTGACAATTGGCTTAACTGTTGTTCGCACACTCTCTGGTGCAAATTTTACTTGCATCGGTATGTGATTTTCTGACAATACTGAATACAGTTCAGACTGGGGGGGTACTTTAGGCATAAGGCGCACACCAGTATCCTGTTTGTGACACCAAAAGTTGTGGTAGAGGGTGTGATGCAGGGCAGATGGAATTACCCTAGGGGCAGATGGCATTAACCCCTTGTATTCATGATGCCAGGGCATGGTTTATCCTCAAAACCACCCGAAGTTATACCGCTGGATCCTGGGCTAGGCATGGGGGCAATAATGACTCCGACGACAAGTTACGGACAGTGGTAGCTTTACTGAGTGTCAGATGGAACAGTCTATACAATGTAGCCAGGCCCACAGAGGTGACCAGTGACTTTAGAGACCTTAAGGGCTTGAGGGACTTGTAGTAGATTTGGACAATTTTAGTGCAGGCCACTCTGACTTGACAATAAATGACTGTGACTGACTTGACTTGACTTGAGACTGACTAAGTTGTAGTTTACTTGTAGTGTAAATGATGGAAATAAAATCTAACTTTTGTTGACATATTATAAGAATGTCTGATTTGTAATTTGATGCCTTTTGGAGATTTTTCCATCTTTCCTTGGCTTCTTTATGCACATTAATACATATTTTTACCTGGGGTGCCCAAACTTTTGATCCCCACTGTATATATATATATATATATATATATACCAAAAAACACAAAAATATGCATGAAGCAATAGTAAAAATGGAAGTGCAACTCAGACTAAAGGGCATGAAGCTGCTCTGCAGTATCAGACAAAACACATAGACAGGTGCACTGCTGTACATTGGTTGCTCTTGTAGGTTTCCGAGCATTTCATTCTGCCATTGATAACACAATCATGCATATCTTATGGTACCCCTTTAAGTAAGGTGGTATTGTTATGTGCCACAAATTACCTTTCCCTCATAGGAAGCCCTTGTGTGTATTATGCATACACTGGATAACATATACATAAGGGACCACCCTGATGAAGTTGCCAGTTTCCGGAGTACTGCCAAAAACATTTGTTTCAAGGCAACATTAGAGCGGACATTCTCAGGGTACTACAAGGCATGGCAGGAAGTCAATGTATGTATGATGGCATGGTCCCACCATCTGTCAGTTTACAGGGCACATCCTGTGCAGTAAGCAATGAGTTAATCAAAGCCTACAGATTGTTTAAATCCTAAAAGGGAAACATACTGAAAATCCATCTCCAGCACATCAAAGGCAGAGAGATCCCCAATGCAGATACCACAACTATGTGGAAAGGCACCGACTCGGCATCGGCTAATTACAGAGATAAAAGCCGTATCTCACAAACAATTCACAACTAATGTCAAAAACAAGTTGTGTCTTCAATTATTTGACATTAAGAAAAGCAAAAGTTTAATGCTACATTCTTCCTGACCCTTAAAATACTTAGACCATACAAGTATGAGTCAAGTTCCATTTGAACAGTTCACCAGATTGCTTCCATAGATCGATACTCCGCAATGTTGAAACTGCAACACCAAAGAGGAAGAGTCATAGAGTCATGGACATCACAGGATTGATAGACATATTTATCATATGTAAATGAACAAAAAATGGAAACAAATATTCAAAGCCTTTCAATTTATTCAGTATAAAGTATGAGCACCATGGGGGAGATTTATCAATGTCGGTGTGAGGTAGAAATCATTTAAACCCTGTCAGTGCTTTCTATGTTTTTCATGTCTGTGCAAAATTTATCAACCATGTGCAAGCTTGTTGATAAATTTTGCTCAAACATAGACATTCCCTCATGTTTCTACCGTCTAACACATTTGTACGTGCACTCCTCGGTGTTCTATATTTGCACAAAATTTGTGGCCTTTTGCACAAAGTTTTAATATCTAAACAAAAAAATTGCAATAGTAAATTTATGTGTAAAGCATTTTTCTTTCAACGAGCACGTAGAGAACATCAGAAACTATTCTATCAAAAAAGACGCACAAAAAAGACACAATGAAGTTGTCTGCACAAATTTTTGCGCAGAAAAATACACAAGAAAAAGGGGTAAACTCAGTGATAAATGTCCCCCCATGTGTAGAAATACAAAAGTCCTTAGACGCTGCAGGCCATGGTAGCACGTTCAATGCTCACAGTAGGATGAGCAACATGTGGACTGGGGTTGTTGTGTTGAAAAACGGCCCTTGGGACACTTTGGAGAAATTACAGTATCACTGGTTCCACCACCAAACCAGTGTGAACTTGAGCTGTTAGTGTACCTGGAATGAAGACTGGATGTGTCTGGCTACCGTACATTGTGCCAGCCCACACCATAATCCAAGGAGTAGGATGACTGTGATGTTCAATTGTGAAGGTCTCTATGGTGTTGTCCATTTGGTCTCTTCACCTATCTTAGGCTATCATTGCATCCAGGGCAAAATCGGGACTCATCATTGAAGGGAGTAACCTCCATTCCAGACTCCAAGTTGTGTAAGGTCAATGGAACACCTGTAGTTGGATGTCTTGCTAGAAGACCAGTGTCATGCAAAAAGTCTATGCCCACATGACTATTCAGGATAAACTGCAGATAGCCAACCAAATTGTAACATTTTTGAAATGGGGGAATAGAAATAAAATTTAAAACAGCATTGGAATCAGGACACCAGAGGCTACAAATGATATAAAAATTTTTTTTTTAATACTGACCATAGATCCTCCTTAGACGAAAGCAGATCTTTAAAGGAGCTCTCCAGTACATACAAAGCCCAGGCAGTCCAAGGGAAGGGGGCATGTTTGAACACCGCTTCATGTGGTGGTCGAATGTGCCTTCTTCTTTCAGACTGCTGGGCCCCATACAGGGGATTGCGGGGGGTCCCAGCAGTCGGACCCCCTCTATTTGAAACTTATTCCCTATGCTTAGGATAGTGGAGGAGTTTTCATATCTAGGAGTACTCCTTTAAGTGGGCCTCAGGTGACCAGAGAGGGTGAACCAGACAAACATTGACAGCCCACTCCATGTTCCTGTGCAGGGTGGACAAAACTATTTGAGAACACAGTGCCACCTCAAAATCATTTGTCTTTCCTCTCTACCTTCACCCATCTCTGAAAACAACCGAAACTGTATAAAATATTTAACTCCTCATAGATGGTCTTCCTGCGAATACTTGTATGGTCGAGTAACAAAGACACATCGGAACCACATAGTGAAGACCATGGCACAAAATATTTTTGTAGTTTTTATTGAGGAAACAGTTCTGAAATAGTGTTGAGTGCAAATATTCAAAATGCAAATTTTTATCGCGAATATCAGCACTTCGCGATTTTGAGAATATTTAGAATATAGTGATATATATTTGTAATGACAAATATTAGTTTTTTTTTCCGTTTATATGCAAATATGCAAATATATGCAAACATGTGAATTTATATGCGAATATTCACGAATATTGGCACTTCCAGTCAGAGGACCCTGATCCCTCCCTTTTTTTAGGAGAAAGATATAATCGCGCATGCGCACTATGTGAATTTCATTACGAATTTTTGCATGAAAAAAACGAACATAGCGAATATGCCAATATTCATCCATATATTTGCGAAATATCCCGAATTCGAATAAAGGCTCATCACTATTCTGAAATATGTACAGCAGATTTTCTAATTTTCTTTAAAACCACTGGTTGAAGGCAACTTAAACTAAAACCTCTACAGAATACAGTAAGGACAACGTCATAGTTATGTAGCACTGATAGCACAATAAGATTTAAAACTTAGCTTTTAATAATAGGTAATAAAAAGCTCAGCTTTTCTGAGCTTTTTATTACCTATTATTAAAAGCTAAGTTTTAAATCTCATTGTGCTATCAGTGCTACATATATATATATATATATATATATATATATATATACACAAGAAAAAAGAAAGATAGCCGGCACAACAGCCTAATACACGGGTGCACACTGCCATGGCATCAGAGTATACAAAAAAAAGAGGATTGCAGCAGCACACATTGGTCAAAAAAATTGAGGCTCTTAGCGCACTTTTTGATCAAAACGTGTCCCCCATCCACCACGGCGAGGTGGCCTCATTTAGGATGGGAACCTAGCACAAATTCTGAGCCTAACACTCAACTATCCACTCACCTCTGCTGGGCATATAGCCTCTGACTGGGTGACATGCTGGATCCATTTAAAACTCCACCTGTGAGAAAGGGGGAGGGGTGCACAGCTAAACAGGGTGCCATTACCCCCTGAATTGTACACACAAGAAAAAAGAAAGATAGCCGGCACAACAGCCTAATACACGGGTGCACACTGCCATGGCATCAGAGTATACAAAAAAAGAGGATTGCAGCAGCACACATTGGTCAAAAAAATTGAGGCTCTTAGCGCACTTTTTGATCAAAACGTGTCCCCCATCCACCACGGGGAGGTGGCCTCATTTAGGATGGGAACCTAGCACAAATTCTGAGCCTAACACTCAACTATCCACTCACCTCTGCTGGGCATATAGCCTCTGACTGGGTGACATGCTGGATCCATTTAAAACTCCACCTGTGAGAAAGGGGGAGGGGTGCACAGCTAAACAGGGTGCCATTACCCCCTGAATTGTACACACAAGAAAAAAGAAAGATAGCCGGCACAACAGCCTAATACATATATATATATATATATATATATATATATCATGAGATAAATTTGTTAGATGTGTTGAAACACATATCAGTGCCTGACAAAGTCCTAGTTAAACATCCTGTCCAAGCCCAGTATCTAAATAACCTGCTATAGGTGAAAGGGGTTCTCCGGTCCAAAGGATAGGGGATAAGATGCCTGATCACGGGAGTCCCGCCGCTGGGGACCCTCGGGATCTTGCACGCAGAACCCCGTTATAATCAGTCCCCGGAGCATGTTTGCTCCAGGTCTGATTACTGACGATCAAGGGGACGGAGCATTGTGACGTCACGGCCCCGCCCCCATGTGATGTCACACTCCTCCCTCTCAATGTAAGCCTATAGGAGGGGGCGTGGCAGCTCCGCCCCCTCAAAGCAAATCCATGGGAGGGGCATCACGCCCCCTCCCATAGGCTTGCATTGAGGGGGTGGAGCGTGCCAGTAATCAGACCCAGAGCGAACATGCTCCGGGACTGATTATAACGGGGTGCTGTGCGCAAGATCACGGGGGTCCCCAGCGGCGGGACCCCCACGATCAGGCATCTTATCCCCTATCCTTTGGATAGGGGATAAGATGTCTTAGCACCGGAGAACCCCTTTCACCTATAGCAGGTTATTTAGATACTGGGCTCCCATAGGCTTGCATTGAGGGGGTGGAGCGTGCCAGTAATCAGACCCGGAGCGAACATGCTCTGGGGACTGATTATAACGGGGTGCTGTGCGCAAGATCACGGGGGTCCCCAGCGGCGGGACCCCCACGATCAGGCATCTTATCCTCTATCCTTTGGATAGGGGATAAGATGTCTTAGCGTCGGAGTACTCCTTGAAGTCCAGTTTTGCTGTCTTGTGACCATCTTACAAAAGGTATACGATACCAAGTCATTTACATGCATTTAGCTTCTGCAGTGAAAATGTCATTGATTTGCCACCTAAACATAAAAAAAAAACATATTGGAAAGTATTTTAGACTCTATATGGGCATTGCCAGTTCACATGGTCCGTAGGTTCCCATAGTAAAATCCGGATCAAATGGACTCTAGACGATGGGAATTCTCTACAAAGTAGTAGCAAGACATGATAAATTAAAAAAAAGAAACCTCCCATCATCAGGTCCCAGTCTCCACACATGGTAGGCATTAAGTAGTATCATTAGAAGAATTTATTGGCTTGCGAAAATAGAACTAATTTCTAAACTAAACTGAAGTTGAAATCCATGGTCCTAAATGATATCGGGAGATGGAGAACGCTCACTACTACTGTCTAATAAACCCTGTATCCAAACACTGCCTCACATTCCAAATGATACCATATACTAACTCTATACATCCTTAAAGGGGTACTCTGGTGAAAAACATTTTTTTTTCTTTTTTATCAACTGGTGCCAGAAAGTTAAATGATTTGTAAATTACTTCTATTAACCCCTTAAGGACCAGGGGTTTTTCTGTTTTTTGCACTTTCATTTTTTCCTCCTTACCTTTAAAAAATCATCAATCTTTCAATTTTGCACCTAAAAATCCATATGATGGCTTATGTTTTGCACCACCAATTCTACTTTGTAATGACATCAGTCATTTTACCCAAAAATCTACAGCGAAACAGGAAAAAGAATCATTGTGAGACAAAATTGAAGAAAAAAAAACGCCATTTTGTAACTTTTGGGGGCTTCTGTTTCTACACAGTAAATTTTTCGGTAAAAATGACACCTTCTCTTTATTCTGTAGGTCCATACGATTAAAATGATACCCTACTTATATAGGTTTGATTTTGTCGGACTTCTGGAAAAAATCATAACTACATGCAGGAAAATATATAAGTTTAAAATTGTCATCTTCTGACCCCTATAACTTTTTTTTATTTTTCCGTGTATGGGGCGGTATGGGGCTAATTTTTTACACCATGATCTGAAGTTTTTAGCGGTACCATTTTTGTATTGATCGGACTTATTGATCACTTTTTATTCATTTTTTCATGATATATAAAGTGACCAAAAATACGCAATTTTGGACTGTGGAATTTTTTGCGCTTACGCCATTGAACGTGCGGTTTAATTAATGATATATTTTTATAACTCGGACATTTCCACACGCAGCGATACCACATATGTTTATTTTTATTTACACTGTTTTATTATTTAAATGGGAAAAAGGGGGTGATTCAAACTTTTATTAGGGGAGGGGTTAAATGATCTTTATTCACTTTTTTTTTGCAATGTTATAGCTCCCATAGGGACCTCTAACACTGCACACACTGATCGTTTACATTGATCAATGGTTTCTCATAGGAAACCAGTGATCAATGATTCTGCTGCTTGACTGCTCATGCCTGGATCTCAGGCATTGAGCAGTCATTCGGTGATCGGACACCAGGAGGCAAGGTAGGAGACCCTCCTCGTGTCCCAGAGCTGTTCAGGATGCCCCCTGAGCTAACCGGCAGTGATTTACTTTCAACTTTGAATGCCATGTCAAAAGGGTTAATAGCACGCAGCAACGCGATCATCGCCGCAAGCTATTAGCCACGGGTCCCGGCCGTTGTTAGAGGTGCTATGATGCGGGACCACGGGTCCCGGCCGTTGTTAGAGGTGTTAGAGTTGCTATGATGCGGGACCACTTCTTGGCCCCGCGTTATAGAAAGGGAAAGGACTCAGGACGTACCGGTACGTCCTTGGTCCTTAAGAGGTTAAAAAATCTTAATCTTTCCAGTACTTATCAGCTGCTGTTTGCTCCACAGGAAGTTCTTTTTGAATTACTTTTCTGTCTGACCACAGTGCTCTCTGCTGACATCTCTGTCCATGTCAGGAATTGTCCAGAGCAGGATATGTTTGCTATGATGATTTGCTCCTACACTGGACAGTTCCTGACATGGACAGAGGTGTCAGCAGAGAGCACTGTGGTCAGACTGGAAAGAATTATGAAACTTCCTCTGGAGCATAAAGCAGCTGATAAGTACTAGAAGGATTATTTTTTTTTTATAGAAGTAACTTACAAATCTAATAACAAAAAAGGAGTAATGGATGGCACTCACGGTTCTGGGTGTTCTGAAGTGATTGGATGAAGAGACCCAGCATAGCTTAGCAGACTCAAGGGGGAAGTGAATGCATGGTGTGTGAGGGCGGTCTCCATGCTTGCCTCGGACACGCCCCTTCCTGAACAGTGGATATCAGAATGAGTGAGCAGCAGAACAGAGAGAATTGTGAGCCAAATACAGAAGCTAGACACATAAAAAAAGACATGTAAAGCATTTGCATGACCTAGTGAGTAACATATATAGAAGCTTTATTTATTTTTTCCTGTGATATATCAGGTACATTTTAAGATACTATATGTGCCTTGTTACAGATTGGTACAACTGGGAGCTGGTATATAGCCATAATTCATTACTGAGCATAAGTCCTTATTACAAAGAAGAGGTTTGCCTATTTAACTATAGATCAGTAGCTTCTACAGATGTAGCCATGTTCGGAGGGGTCCTGTTGTTTTTAGTGTTTCCCAAAATATTCTTCACATTTTATCTCCTACGGAAAAAATGGACATGTCTGATAGTTTCCTCAGATTCAAAGACATTCTTGTTTACTTGAAAAGATTTTCTTATAATTGCTTCAGAGCAGGGATACAACAACAAACAGCAGTACGATATATTTTGGGAGGTTTGATGAAGCACCTAACAATGTTGTACTATATGTATAATGTAATGTGAAGTGGTTTAATTGAACTTTTTATGTGTTACCAGGTTATGGCAGATAGTAAACACAGAGTTAAAGGGGTATTCCAGGAAAAAAAAAAAAATTTTAAACCAACTGGCTCCAGAAAGTTAAACAGATTTGCAGTTTACTTCTATTAAAAAATCTTAATCCTTCCAATAATTATCAGCTGCTGAAGCTGAGTTGTTCTTTTCTGTCTAGCAACAGTGCTCTCTGCTGACATCTCTGCTTGTCTCGGGAACTGCACAGAGTAGAAGAGGTTTGCTATGGGGATTTGCTTCTACTCTGGACAGTTTCTGAGACAGGTGTCAACATAGAGCACTTAGACAGAAAAGAACAACTCAACTTCAGGAGCTCATAAGTACTGAAAGGATTAAGATTTTTTTTAATAGAAAGGACCAGGCCATTTTACACCTTAGGACCAGAGCGTTTTTTGCACATCTGACCACTGTCACTTTAAACATTAATAACTCTGGAATGCTTTTACTGATTCCGAGATTGTTTTTTCGTGACATATTCTACTTTAACATGGTGGTAAATTTTTGTGGTAACTTGCATCCTTTCTTGGTGAAAAATCCCCAAATTTGATTAAAAAAATGAAAATATTGCATTTTTCTTACTTTGAAGCTCTCTGCTTGTAAGGAAAATGGATATTCAAAATATATTTTTTTAATTCACATTATATCTACTTTATGTTTACATCATAAAATTGACAAGTTTTTACTTTTGGAAGACACCAGAGGGCTTCAAAGTTCAGCAGCAATTTTCCAATTGTTCACAAAATTTTCAGACTCACTATTTTTCAGGGACCAGTTCAGGTTTGAAGTGGATTTGAAGGGTCTTCATATTAGAAATATCCCATAAAAGACCCCATTTAAAAACTGCACCCCCCAAAGTATTCAAAATGACATTCAGTCAGCGTTTTAACCCTTTAGGTGTTTCACAGGAATAGCAGCAAAGTGAAGGAGAAAATTCACCATCTTCATTTTTTACACTTGCATGTTCTTGTAGACCCAATTTTTGAATTTTTACAAGGGGTAAAAGGAGAAAATATATACTTGTATTTGTAGCCCAATTTCTCTCAAGTAAGCACATACCTCATATGTCTATGTTAAGTGTTCGGCGGGCGCAGTAGAGGGCTCAGAAGCGAAGGAGCGACAAGGGGATTTTGGAGAGTACAATTTTCTGAAATGGTTTTTGGGGGGCATGTTGCATTTAGGAAGCCCCTATGGTGCCAGAACAGCAAAAAAAAAACACATGGCATACTATTTTGGAAACTAGACCCCTTGAGGAACGTAACAAGGAATAAAGTGAGCCTTAATACCCCACAGGGGTTTCACAACTTTTGCATATATAAAAAAAAAAAAATGTCACTAAAATGTGTGTTTCCCCCCAAATTTCACATTTTTACAAGGGTTAATAGCAGAAAATACGCCCCAAAATTTGTAACCCCATCTCTTCTGAATATGGAGGTACCCCATGAGTTGACCTGAAGTGCACTACGGGCGAACTACAATGCTCAGAAGAGAAGGAGTCATATTTGGCTTTTTGAGAGCAAATTTTGGTCGGGGGGCATGTCGCATTTAGGAAGCCCCTATGGTACCAGAACAGCAAAAAAAAAACACATGGCATACCATTTTGGAAACTAGACCCCTTGAGGAACGTAACAAGGAATAAAGTGAGCCTTAATACCCCACAGTGGTTTCAAGACTTTTGCATATGTAGAAAAAAAAATTTTTCACTAAAATGTGTATTTCCCCCCAGATTTCACATTTTTGCAAGGGTTAATAGCAGAAAATACCCCCCAAAATTTGTAACCCCATTTCTTCTGAGTATGGAAATACCCCATTTGTGGACGTCAAGTGCCCTGCGGTCGAACTACAATGCTCAAAAGAGGAGGAGCGCCATTGAGCTTTTGAAGAGTGAATTTGTTTGGAATGGTAGTCAGGGGCCATGTGCGTTTACAAAGCCCCCCGTGGTGCCAGAACAGTGGACCCCACACATGTGACCCGATTTTGGAAACTACACCCCTCACAGAATTTAATAAGGGGTGTAGTGAGTATTTACAGCCCACTGTCATGTGACATATCTTTGGAACAGTGGGCTGAGCAAATGAAAAATAAAATTTTTCATTTTCACGGACCACTGTTCCAAAAATCTGTCAGACACCTGTGGGGTGTAAATGCTCACTGCATCCCTTATTACATTAAGTGAGGGTTGTAGTTTCCAAAATGGGGTCACATGTTGGGGGGTCCATTATTCTGGCACTATGGGGGCTTTGTAAACACACGTGGCCTTCAATTCCGGACACATTTTCTCTTCAAAATCCCAATGGCGCTCCCTCTCTTCTGAGCATTGTAGTTCGCCCGCCGAGCACTTTACATCCACATTTGGGGTATTTTCTTACTCAGAAGAAATGGGGTCACAAATTTTGGGGGGCTTTTTTCCAATTTTCTCTTGTGAAAATGAAAAATTTTTGCAGCATTTTAGTGAAAAAAACTTCAATGTATAGGGTGGGCCATTTATATGGATACACCTTAATAAAATGGGAATGGTTGGTGATATTAACTTCCTGTTTGTGGCACATTAGTATATGTGAGGGGGGAAACTTTTCAAGATGGGTGGTGACCATGGCGGCCATTTTGAAGTCAGCCATTTTGAATCCAACTTATGTTTTTTCAATAGGAAGAGGGTCATGTGACACATCAAACTTATTGGGAATTTCACAAGAAAAACTATGATGTGCTTGGTTTTAATGTAATATTTATTCTTTCATTAGTTATTTACAAGTTTCTGACCACTTATAAAATGTGTTCAATGTGCTGCCCATTGTGTTGGATTGTCAATGCAACCCTTTTCTACCACTCTTCACACACTGATAGCAACACCGCAGGAGAAATGCTAGCACAGGCTTCCTCTTCCTATTGAAAAAATAAAAGTTGGATTCAAAATGGCCGACTTCAAAATGGCCACCATGGTCACCACCCATCTTGAAAAGTTTCCCCCCTCACATATACTAATATGCCACAAACAGGAAGTTAATATCACCAACCATTCCCATTTTATTAAGGTGTATCCATATAAATGGCCCACCCTGTACTTCAAAGATATAGTGGCACTATTGCTATAAAGTAATCAGGATCACTGGGCTGTGGTACCTCTTTCACAGCGGGAAACTGAAGTCCTACGTGTACGGGTCCAGTGGTGCTGGGAACCAGAAAGAACTAAGTCACTAATCACAACTAGTATAGAAAAAACACGGTTACCCGCACTCACCGATAGGCTTCATTCAGCAGACTCCGCTTAAACTGCTCGCACAGACGTCACCGGTTCCAGACTGGATGCAGGACACTCAGAGGCCATTGCCTGCGGTTTCGCGCTGTGCGTGCTTCTTCCGGCCTCATCGAGGCCGGAAGAAGTACACACAGCGCGTAACCGCCGTCAGTGGCCTCTGAGTGCTCTGCGTTATGTCTGGAACCGGTGACGTCCATGCGAGCAGTTGAAGCTGAGTCGGCTGAATGAAGTCTAGCGGTGAGTGCGGGTAACCGTGTTTTTTCTATACTAGTTCTGATACCTTAAACTGCGTCTTCTACCGTCTACTACATATATCCACACTCCAGATAACCATCAAAAAAGTGCAAACAAGAGTAAGATATCACAAGATATCAAGAACAACATGATTGACAGAAATGTGGAGTAGATTGCCATCTATATTCATGATTTCTTAGTTGTTCATTTTATCATACACAGGATTGTCCACAGATTGTTTTGCATATTATGGCACAACCCTATTCACTTCATGGAGCCGAATTGCATTACCAGACAAAACCCATGGACAGGTGGGGTGCTGTTTCTGGAAGAAAGATAACTATGTGGCCACAGAGCCAAAATCAGCTTCTTTTCTGAAACAGAGCCCCGTCTGTCTATGGACTATGTCTGTTACTGCAGTTTATCCCTATTCAAGTCTTGTGGACACTAATGGACAAGCCTTTTAAGCCTTTCCTGCCAAGGATGTACCTAAGATATCCCTGCAGGAAAGCATTTCAGTAACCAAGGATCTATCTGACACTGTGAAGATCAGCAGCGTGGACCCACAGTGCCACCTAAGCAATTTGACATTGGGCCCATTCTCAGGGGCAATGTGGCCCCCTTTGACCTCTATGTGGGAATCTGGACTTTGCTGCAGGAGACTACCAGGTTGCTACCTCTGGGAGTGTTCAGAAAAAAGGCACAAGTGGTATGTATGAACTCTGCCCATCTAGAGCTTTAATTTTAAAGGGTGAAAAAATACCCTTTGACATAACACTGTATTAAGATGCCAGAGATGCATTTTGTAAATGTGCCCAGGTTTAGTGGGGTTTTCTTCTATAATAAAGGTTTATTTGTGCATGTCAAAAGTGTGGAAATTGTCTTGGCTACCATTAGTGCAAAATTTACATTTTAAAAGGGTTAAAACTAAGAAAACTCATGTCCCTAGATTAGTGGTCTCCAAACTGTGCACCCCCCCCATGTTGCAAAACAGCAACTCCCGGCAGGCCCGGACAGCTTTGGCGAACTTGGCACCCGCTGTGGGCGCACATCCTGGGGGAAGCAGGCAGCCAAAGCATAGGTCTGCCACTGCCAGAGGGCCTGGGGCAGAGAGAGGGCCCACCCGGCACAGACACGTGGATCCAGGACAGGTATCAGGTGCATGCACATGTGCATACAGTTAAAAGCTTCCTCTTAGTGTAAGCCGCAGGATCTGCAGCCTAAACTGATAGGGCATGCGTGACCTCTGGCCCGATACAGTGCAGACGTCACTTATTGGCGCCTGCATTGTCCAGTCAGAAAGATGCGGTCAGCCTGCACTGAGGAGATTGCTGTGTGGGACATGAGGTGAGTATAAGTTTTGTGTCTCTTTTTCCTCTTTCAATTTGGCATCTTGGGTTGGTTGACTACCTATCTGGATAGCTTCCTGGCTACCTACTTGACTATCTGTATATAATAGAAGGAGAGCAGCACCGTAAAAAAGCAAGGATCGGTGCACGCAGAGTCCAGACCCGGGTCAGGAATCCATATGTAAGCAGAAATTGGAAATATCCGCAGCACACTAAGTAGTAAAATCCAAACAAGTTTTATTCCATCACAGTGAGGGTGTCCAGAACAACGTTTCAACCAGCTCCCTGGTCTTTTTCAAGCTCAAAAAGACTTGAAAAAGACCAGGGAGCTGGTTGAAACGTTGTTCTGGACACCCTCACTGTGATGGAATAAAACTTGTTTGGATTTTACTACTTAGTGTGCTGCGGATATTTCCAATTTCTACTTGACTATCTGGCTACCTGAGTACCTACACCTACTTACATAGCTACCTGGCTACCTACTTACCTACATAGCTACCTACCTACCTGCATAGCTACCGACTTACATACCTATCTACCAATCTGGCTACCTACCTAGCTATCTTCAGAGGGGGGGAAATCTACGTAGTAACACATATATTAACCTTTTGGGGGGGGTATGTACCTGAGGACATATTTGCCCATGAGGGGACTAATAAGGGAACTATCAAACTATTTTAGGGTCTACCTACCTACTCACTGTGTAGTCTAACATGTTCGTCCTGCAGATGCTGATGAGATGGGTTTTGGCTTTAAGAAGTCGAAATGACATCTCGTAGTAATATATATACAGCTAAATCAAGTGACTCACAGTTGACGGCTTCTCTGATCGCAGTCGTCCTCCTTTATTTTCCTTTTCCTTAACCCCTTAAGGACTCAGGGTTTTTCCGTTTTTGCACTTTCGTTTTTTCCTCCTTACCTTTTAAAAATCATAACCCTTTCAATTTTCCACCTAAAAATCCATATTATGGCTTATTTTTTGCGTTGCCAATTCTACTTTGCAGTGACATTAGTCATTTTACCCAAAAATGCACGGCGAAACGGAAAAAAAATCATTGTGCGACAAAATCGAAAAAAAAACGCCATTTTGTAACTTTTGGGGGCTTCCGTTTCTACGCAGTGCATATTTCGGTAAAAATTACACCTTATCATTATTCTGTAGGTCCATATGGTTAAAATGATACCCTACTTATATAGGTTTGATTTTGTCGCACTTCTGGAAAAAATCATAACTACATGCAGGAAAATTTTTACATTTAAAAATGTCATCTTCTGACCCCTATAACTTTTTTATTTTTCCACGTACGGGGCAGTATGAGGACTCATTTTTTGCGCCGTGATCTGAAGTTTTTATTGGTATGATTTTTTTGTTATGTTATTCTGTTTTGATATGACTTTTTGATCACTTTTTATTCATTTTTTAATGTTATAAAAAGTTACCAAAATACGCTTTTTGGGACTTTGGAATTTTTTTGCGCGTACGCCATTGACCGTACGGCTTAATTAATTATATATTTTTATAGTTCGGACATTTACGCACGCGGCGATACCACATATGTTTATTTTTATTTTTTTTTACACTGTTTTATTTTTTTTATGGGAAAAGGGGGGTGATTCAAACTTTTATTAGGGAAGGGGTTAAATGACCTTTATTAACACTTTTTTTTTACTTTTTTTTTGCAGTGTTATAGGTCCCATAGGGACCTATAACACTGCACACACTGATCTCTCATCCTGATCACAGGCGTGTATTAACACGCCTGTGATCAGCATTATCGGCGCTTGACTGCTCCTGCCTGGATCTCAGGCACGGAGCAGTCATTCGTCGATCGGACACCGAGGAGGCAGGTAAGAGCCCTCCCGGTGTCCGATCAGCTGTTCGGGACGCCGCGATTTCACCGCGGCGGTCCCGAACAGCCCGACTGAGCAGCCGGGATACTTTCAGTTTCACTTTAGAAGCCGCTTCTAAAGGGTTAATACCGCACATCGCCGCGATCGGCGATGTGTGGTATTAGCCGCGGGTCCCGGCCGTTGATTAGCGCCGGGACCCACGCGATATGATGTGAGATCGCGGCGCGATCCCGCTTCATATCGCGGGAGCCAACGCAGGACGTAAATATACGTCCTGCGTCGTTAAGGGGTTAAAGGGAAAATAAAGGAGGACGACTGCGATCAGAGAAGCCGTCAACTGTGAGTCACTTGATTTAACTGTATATATATTACTATGAGATGTCATTTTATTTTTTGGAGGGGGAGTAAGGGGCACCAGAGATGCCTCTGTTTCCAGCTAACGGCCTGGGAAGGAAGAGGCAGTTTCTGCATGTGGCACAATTGCCGACTGCTTTTACAGTCATTAAGACTTTGGAACAGTCGGTACATTGTCCCATTACCCATTTCCTAATAAATTCCACTGGAGGAAAACAAAGCCACGTGACAAGGACTGCAGATAAATTATAGTGACCATTATTGTCACTTGATTTGTGCCCAGGATAAAGACCACACTGTAAATACGAGGAAACACGAGGAATGTGCCAAAGGAAATTGCTGCATATTTATTTGTTTTCCTTATTTAATGACCTTTCGTTTTGTGTGTCCATTCCTGGGGACAAAGATGTGGATGTCTCAGGGGCCACTTTATGAAGTTACTCTGGTAATAGGAAAAAAGAGTCTTACGACAAGACCTGGTATTGTCACATCAAAGTGTAGCGTCTGTGGAAATTAGTCGTACATACTGTATTACAGACAGAGGAGGTTTCCCTGGCACAGCGGGTACATGCCGTGTATCAATTACAATGCAGTAGAATAGCTTAGCTGGCTTCACATCTTTATGTGCGTAAGAGGCTGTCTAGTCAATTCAAAAGTTAACCAATTCATCCTGCAATTGTGAGTTTGAATCCTGTGGCACCGCCTGAACTGAGGAATGCCGTCTAGATGGACCCAGTGAAGAACTGCACACCGTAAAGAGAGGGACCCTTGGAGAGTGATGGTGGAACCCATCCCTTTTTCTACTGTGCAGGGCTTTCCTCTCCAGAAGAACATAATTGTTAGCAAACAAAATGATTGAGAATTGTCCCAAGAGTCATAGGGGGAAAAACAAACCCCTGGACCACTTATTCATAGTGGAGGGGCGGGGATATTAAAATTCCGCGCGCCGCACGCGAACGAGCACTGTGCTCGCTCTCTTCCTGTTTCATATACAGGCAGAGAGCGAGCTGTGAATGAGCATTTCGTACCACGCTGGCCCACGCTGCCCGGCCAGCAGTGGTCCGAACTTGCTCAACGTAAGGGGGTGAAAAGGAATACTGAGCCATGTAGGGTGACACCTAGGGGCCAGGTTTTCTAAAACTGTAAAAACCACTTTTTTTTTTATTAACATATATTAGAAATATGTTTATTTTTACATAAACTTTTTAATAAAAAAAATTATTTTAATGAGTATCCATTTAACTCTTGCTTTACCTTTCCTACATTTTGAGGGTGACCATATAAGTAGAAGTGAGTTATCGCTTTGAGGGCCAGAATTGTGCTGTAAAATGCAACCATTTGTTCCTGAACACCAAAGTCCTAAAAAAATGCACCACAAACTCCCATGTGCCCCAGTGACACCCATAGAGGAGTGCGTATTAATCCTGTCAAGGACAGGGGAACTCCATAAATATATGTATACAGAGAAATTGGAGTTATAACACCCCCTTAAGTATAAACATATAAATCTTTATTGAGATGTTTTACATAAAAAACATATAAATGCAAAAAAAATGAAGTATTGCAATAGAAATCCAACACAAGAATAACTGGCGCAGAGTAAGGAAAGTACATGCAAATGAGTAGATAAAAATGTCCGCACACTATATATAGCAATATATGGAATAAATAACTTGGCCACTGTGGGCCATCCATACAAGTGTTGCATAATGAAACATAGAAATTTGCATCTAGTATAACCTAGGGCTGATATATAGCCAGGTCTAGGAATGCATATTGAAATACAGTGATGGTGGGGACAGCATGTCCAAATACTCAATGAAAATCCACGTGTAACTGTCACGATGCCGGCTGGCAGGAGGTGGATCCTCTGTGCCAGAGAGGGATTGGCGTGGACCGTGCTAGTGGACCGGTTCTAAGTCACTACTGGTGTTCACCAGAGCCCGCCGCAAAGCGGGATGGTGTTGCTGCGGCGGTAGTGACCAGGTCGTATCCACTAGCAACGGCTCAACCTCTCTGACTGCTGAAGATAGGCGCGGTACAAGGGAGTAGACAGAAGCAAGGTCGGACGTAGCAGAAGGTCGGGGCAGGCAGCAAGGATCGTAGTCAGGGGCAACGGCAGGAGGTCTGGAACACAGGCTAGGAACACACAAGGAAACGCTTTCACTGGCACAATGGCAACAAGATCCGGCGAGGGAGTGCAGGGGAAGTGAGGTATACATAGGGAGTGCACAGGTGAACACACTGATTAGAACCACTGCGCCAATCAGCGGCGCAGTGGCCCTTTAAATCGCAGAGACCCGGTGCGCGCGCGCCCTAGGGAGCGGGGCCGCGCGCGCCGGGACAGGACCGACGGAGAGCGAGTCAGGTACGGGAGCCGGGGTGCGCATCGCGAGCGGGCGCCACCCGCATCGCGAATCGCATCCCGGCTGGAGGCGGTATCGCAGCGCACCGGGTCAGTGGATCTGACCGGGGCGCTGCAGTGGCGAGAGTGTAGCGAGCGCTCCGGGGAGGAGCGGGGACCCGGAGCGCTCGGCGTAACAGTACCCCCCCCCCCCTTGGGTCTCCCCCTCTTCTTGGAGCCTGAGAACCTGAGGACCAGACTTTTGTCTAGGATATTGTCCTCAGGTTCCCAGGATCTCTCTTCAGGACCACAGCCCTCCCAATCGACCAAAAAAAAGGTTTTCCCTCTGACCTTCTTGGAGGCCAGTATCTCCTTTACGGAGAAGATGTCCGAAGAGCCGGAAACAGGAGTGGGAGAAACAAGTTTGGGAGAGAAACGGTTGATGATGAGAGGTTTAAGAAGAGAAACGTGAAAGGCATTAGGAATACGAAGAGAAGGAGGAAGAAGAAGTTTGTAAGAGACAGGATTAATCTGGCACAAAATTTTGAAAGGACCAAGATAGCGTGGTCCCAATTTGTAGCTGGGAACACGGAAGCGGACATATTTAGCGGAGAGCCATACCTTGTCTCCGGGAGAAAAAATGGGGGGAGCTCTTCTTTTCTTATCAGCAAACTTCTTCATGCGAGATGAAGCCTGTAAGAGAGAATTTTGGGTCTCTTTCCATATGGTGGAAAGATCACGAGTTATTTCATCCACAGCGGGCAAACCAGAGGGCAAGGGAGTAGGGAGGGGGGGAAGAGGGTGACGGCCGTACACCACGAAAAATGGGGATTTGGAAGAAGATTCAGAGACTCTGAAGTTATACGAGAATTCGGCCCATGGGAGAAGATCTGCCCAGTCATCCTGGCGGGAGGAAACAAAATGCCGTAAATAATCACCCAGGACCTGGTTAATTCTTTCTACTTGCCCATTGGATTGAGGATGATAAGCAGAAGAAAAGTTAAATTTAATCTTGAGTTGTTTACAGAGAGCCCTCCAGAATTTTGACACGAATTGGACGCCTCTATCCGAGACGATCTGCGTGGGCAACCCGTGAAGACGAAAAATGTGTACAAAAAATTGTTTTGCCAACTGAGGCGCTGAAGGAAGACCCGGAAGAGGAATAAAATGTGCCATCTTGGAAAATCGATCAACGACCACCCACACAACAGTGTTGCCACGGGATGGGGGTAAGTCTGTAATAAAGTCCATACCAATCAGAGACCAAGGCTGTTCGGGGACAGGCAGAGGATGAAGAAGACCAGTGGGCTTCTGGCGAGGAGTCTTATCCCGGGCACAGACAGTGCAGGCCCGCACGAAATCAACAACATCCGTCTCCAGAGTCGGCCACCAATAGAAACGAGAGATGAGTTGCACGGATTTCTTGATGCCCGCATGGCCTGCGAGATGGGAGGAGTGACCCCATTTGAGGATTCCGAGGCGTTGGCGTGGAGAGACGAAAGTCTTCCCTGGAGGAGTTTGCCTGATGGAGGCTGGAGAAGTGGAGATCAGGCAGTCAGGAGGAATGATGTGTTGCGGAGAGAGCTCTACTTCCGAGGCATCCGAGGAACGAGAGAGAGCATCGGCCCTAATGTTCTTATCAGCAGGGCGAAAGTGAATTTCAAAATTAAATCGGGCAAAGAACAGAGACCACCTGGCCTGGCGAGGATTCAGCCGTTGGGCAGACTGGAGATAGGAGAGATTCTTGTGATCGGTGTAAATGATAACTGGAAATTTTGATCCCTCCAGCAGATGCCTCCATTCCTCAAGTGCTAATTTAATGGCCAGTAGTTCTCGATCCCCGATGGAGTAGTTCCTCTCCGCCGGAGAGAAGGTCCTAGAAAAAAAACCACAGGTAACAGCATGCCCGGAAGAATTTTTTTGTAGAAGAACCGCTCCAGCTCCTACTGAGGAGGCATCAACCTCCAATAGGAAGGGTTTAGATGGGTCAGGTCTGGAGAGCACGGGAGCAGAAGAAAAGGCAGACTTGAGCCGTTTAAAGGCGTCTTCCGCTTGAGGAGGCCATGACTTAGGATTGGCATTCTTTTTGGTTAAAGCCACGATAGGAGCCACAATGGTGGAAAAATGTGGAATAAATTGTCTGTAATAATTGGCGATCCCCAAAAAACGTTGGATAGCACGGAGTCCGGAGGTGCGTGGCCAATCTAAGACGGCAGAGAGTTTGTCTGGATCCATTTGTAGTCCCTGGCCAGAGACCAAGTATCCTAGGAAAGGAAGAGATTGACATTCAAACAGACATTTCTCCATTTTGGCATATAGTTGATTGTCATGAAGTCTCTGAAGAACCATGCGGACATGCTGGCGGTGTTCTTCTAGGTTGGCAGAAAAAATCAGAATATCGTCCAGATACACAACAACACAGGAATATAAGAGATCACGAAAAATTTCATTAACAAAGTCTTGGAAGACGGCAGGGGCGTTGCACAGGCCAAAGGGCATGACCAGATACTCAAAGTGTCCATCTCTAGTGTTAAATGCCGTTTTCCATTCATCCCCCTCCCTGATGCGGATGAGATTATAAGCACCTCTTAAGTCCAGTTTGGTAAAGATGTGGGCACCTTGGAGGCGATCAAAGAGTTCAGAGATAAGAGGTAGAGGGTAGCGGTTCTTTACCGTGATTTTATTAAGACCGCGGTAGTCAATGCAAGGACGTAGGGAGCCATCTTTTTTGGACACAAAGAAAAATCCAGCTCCGGCAGGAGAGGAGGATTTGCGGATAAAGCCCTTTTTTAAATTTTCCTGGATGTACTCAGACATAGCAAGAGTCTCTGGGGCGGACAGAGGATAAATTCTGCCCCGGGGTGGAGTAGTGCCCGGGAGGAGGTCAATAGGACAGTCATAAGGCCTGTGAGGAGGTAGAGTCTCAGCTTGTTTTTTGCAAAACACATCAGCAAAGTCCATATAGGCCTTAGGGAGACCGGTTACAGGGGGAACCACAGGGTCACGGCAGGGAGTACTGGGAACCGGTTTAAGGCAGTCCTTGAAACAAGAGGTACCCCAGCTCTTGATCTCCCCTGTGGACCAATCCAGGGTTGGGGAATGGTGTTGAAGCCAGGGTAGTCCAAGGAGAATTTCGGAAGTGCAATTGGGGAGGACCAAAAACTCAATTTTTTCGTGATGAGGTCCGATGCACATTAGGAGGGGCTCCGTGCGGAAACGTATGGTACAGTCCAATCTTTCATTGTTAACACAATTGATGTAGAGGGGTCTGGCGAGACTGGTCACTGGGATGTTGAACCTGTTGATGAGAGAGGCCAAAATAAAATTTCCTGCAGATCCGGAATCCAAGAAGGCCATAGTAGAGAAGGAGAAGGTAGAGGCAGATATCCGCACAGGCACAGTAAGACGTGGAGAAGCAGAGTTGACATCAAGGACTGTCTCACCTTTGTGCGGAGTCAGCGTACGTCTTTCCAGGCGGGGAGGACGGATAGGACAATCCTTCAGGAAGTGTTCGGTACCGGCACAGTACAGGCAGAGATTCTCCATGCGGCGTCGTGTCCTCTCTTGAGGTGTCAGGCGAGACCGGTCAACTTGCATAGCCTCCACGGCGGGAGGCACAGGAACGGATTGCAGGGGACCAGAGGAGAGAGGAGCCGGGGAGAAAAAACGCCTCGTGCGAACAAAGTCCATATCCTGGCGGAGCTCCTGACGCCTTTCGGAAAAACGCATGTCAATGCGAGTGGCTAGATGAATGAGTTCATGTAGGTTAGCAGGGATTTCTCGTGCGGCCAGAACATCTTTAATGTTGCTGGATAGGCCTTTTTTAAAGGTCGCGCAGAGGGCCTCATTATTCCAGGATAGTTCTGAAGCAAGAGTACGGAATTGTACGGCGTACTCGCCAACGAAAGAATTACCCTGGACCAGGTTCAGCAGGGCAGTCTCAGCAGAAGAGGCTTGGGCAGGTTCCTCAAAGACACTTCGAATTTCCGAGAAGAAGGAGTGTACAGAGGCAGTGACGGGGTCATTGCGGTCCCAGAGCGGTGTGGCCCATGACAGAGCTTTTCCAGACAGAAGGCTGACTACGAAAGCCACCTTAGACCTTTCAGTAGGAAACTGGTCCGACATCATCTCCAAGTGCAGGGAACATTGTGAAAGAAAGCCACGGCAAAATTTAGAGTCCCCATCAAATTTATCCGGCAAGGATAGTCGTGGGCCTGAAGCGGCCACTCGCTGCGGAGGAGGTGCAGGAGCTGGCGGAGGAGATGATTGCTGAAGCTGTGGAAGTAGCTGCTGTAGCATCACGGTCAGTTGAGACAGCTGGTGGCCTTGTTGCGCTATCTGTTGTGACTGCTGGGCGACCACCGTGGTGAGGTCGGCGACAACTGGCAGAGGAACTTCAGCGGGATCCATGGCCGGATCTACTGTCACGATGCCGGCTGGCAGGAGGTGGATCCTCTGTGCCAGAGAGGGATTGGCGTGGACCGTGCTAGTGGACCGGTTCTAAGTCACTACTGGTGTTCACCAGAGCCCGCCGCAAAGCGGGATGGTCTTGCTGCGGCGGTAGTGACCAGGTCGTATCCACTAGCAACGGCTCAACCTCTCTGACTGCTGAAGATAGGCGCGGTACAAGGGAGTAGACAGAAGCAAGGTCGGACGTAGCAGAAGGTCGGGGCAGGCAGCAAGGATCGTAGTCAGGGGCAACGGCAGGAGGTCTGGAACACAGGCTAGGAACACACAAGGAAACGCTTTCACTGGCACAATGGCAACAAGATCCGGCGAGGGAGTGCAGGGGAAGTGAGGTATACATAGGGAGTGCACAGGTGAACACACTGATTAGAACCACTGCGCCAATCAGCGGCGCAGTGGCCCTTTAAATCGCAGAGACCCGGCGCGCGCGCGCCCTAGGGAGCGGGGCCGCGCGCGCCGGGACAGGACCGACGGAGAGCGAGTCAGGTACGGGAGCCGGGGTGCGCATCGCGAGCGGGCACCACCCGCATCGCGAATCGCATCCCGGCTGGAGGCGGTATCGCAGCGCACCGGGTCAGTGGATCTGACCGGGGCGCTGCAGTGGCGAGAGTGTAGCGAGCGCTCCGGGGAGGAGCGGGGACCCGGAGCGCTCGGCGTAACAGTAACCTTAACCATGTGGGATAACAAACTCTGCAACCAACCCCTACGATCGTTTCGGTTTCCCTTTTTCAAGAGGTACTGACTATGTGAGTGGTGTGGCGGTTTAAATGTGTTACAGTAATTATGTAAATTACCTACAGCGGTGTGGAGATTCCGTCGGCGCCTGCGCCATGCCCCGCCGGAACAAAGGCTGGCCCCACTTCCGGCATCTACATCCATCTGCGCAGGACCGAGAAACAGTGTTCCCGGGCATGTGCACCGGACTCCAGTCGTGTCGGAGGGCCGCGTCACTAGCGAAGAACACGGCAGAGGCGCACTGGACATCGCACCGCTGGGAAAAATGTCCTAAGTAATCACTGCATTCACTATACACTTGCTTACATACCTGGAAGATAATAGAATATACAAGTGAGAAAGAAGGCATAAAATCACATCAAGAAATCATATTGTATAACATGGTGCAAAAAAAAAGACTAATTAAACCGTGTGCAAAAATAAAAAATATGAATAATAAAATGTGTATTGTGTGTGGTATAGTGTTAAATGTGATACACATGTAAGAAAGATGACAAAATGTGATCGTGTGATCATAACTGTATCTCTATTAAGGTAGGTAACTGACTAGTGAAGAAATATAATATGTGATGGGAGTGAATGTGTACCGTGAATACACCAAGCTGCAGGTGAAAAGAGAGGGAATACAGGAGATATAATATTTTCATGTCCACTGATGGTTCTTTAGGGACCAAATGGGTAATGCAATATTACCACCATGTAAAGCCATGTGAAATGAGTCCTAAAAAATAAACTCAAAATTGTTCTGTTAATAAACAAACAACCTGTTAAAATAAACACACTTGGTAAAAAAAAAAAATTAAAAGCAAATAGGAGACAGACGGATATAGTATACCTATATATTTCAATAAGGGACGCTGCACAAAAGAAAAACCCTAAGCTGGTATGCATCACACCCAGAGTACGTCCTGGAGTGTGTGGAGTGTGGAATTGGATCAAGATGATTGGGCCAAAAAAATAAATAAGTCCCCAAAAAAAACATATCTGGGGAATTAAGTCGGCCGTGAATTTACTATAATTGACATATAGAGATTCAGATCTGCAAGCCAAGAGAGCACAACCAAGACTATGAACCAATAGGAGAGAAACGCCACTAAATGTACTATAATTACCATGTATAAAGATTTTAAGCTGCAAGCCAAGAGAGCACAACCAAGACTATGAACCAATGGGAGAGAAGTGCCACTATGAAGACTCTATATCAAAAAATAATTCCCTATCCTATAAAAATAAAAATTGCTCATTGAGTCCATTAGGGACCATCGTATCCAGCACAATGATCCAGCGGCACTCCTTTTCGCCAAGGTTTTTTCAAATTACCACCACGTATATTGCCTTGAATTTTTTCTATACCTTTTATTTTTAACCCACTAGGGTCACAGTTATGTTTTTCCTTAAAGTGTCTTGATATCGTTTTTAAAGTGGACAAATCGATGCAGTTTTTGGCCGACAATATGTCACGTACATGTTCGCGCACACGGATACGTAATTGTCGAGATGTTAACCCAATGTATACCTTGGTACATTCACATGTGGCATAGTAAATCATGTGTGTGCTGCTGCACGAGACATATTGTCGGATGGTGTATTCACGGTTACCATTGGTTGAAGAGAAGGTTTTAGCTCTTACTATGTTTGAGTTGTTACAAGCTAGGCAGTCACCACAGGGATAGCATCCTACCCTGGGTGCTGTCATGGAGAGAGGGTGAGAGACTCTTGGTGTATAGTGACTCTTCACCAAGAGGTCTTTCAAATTTCGGCTACGTCGGGCAGTCATTGGTACCTTATCTGTCACCTTAGTGGCTAATACAGGGTCCATCTTAAGGATCACAATATGTTTGTGTATTGCTTCCCGCATTTGTTGCCATTGACAATTATATGTGGAAATGAATTGTGTCTGTTCGCTCCCACTATTTTGCTGTTTGTGTTTCTTTGTAACCAATAACTCTTCCCTAGGGGTATATCTAGCTCTCCTATAAGCTTTTTTGATAGATCTTTTACTATACCCTCTTTCCTCAAACCTTCTACTCAGCTCATGACTTCATGCACTTCAAATTTTTCCATGCTGGAACAGGTCCGTTTCAGGCGTAAAAATTGCCCAATTGGAACTGCATTGATTGTAGATGGTATGTGGGATGAACACGCATGTAATAAAGAGTTTGTGGTGGTCTCTTTTCTGTAGATGTCTGTTGCCAAATGTCCATCAGGTTGACGTTGAAGTTGGACATCCAGAAAATTTGCAGAGGTGGAGCTGTAAGTATATGTTAACTTGAGATTAATGGAGTTACTGTTTAAATCAATCATGAAATCTCTTAACAATTCTGCTGAGCCATGCCACAGAAATAGCGCATCAATGCCCTGCGCCCCGCCACACTGAAATACCTCCCTCTCCCAGTACCCCAGGAAGAGGTTGGCGTACAACGGGGCCCATGGCAGTGCCACCCCTCTGCAAGTAAAAAGAATAAAAATAAAAAAAATAATGTGTTAAAATAAACTTCAATAACTCCAAAATCAAAGTACTCAAATCAGTTGGAATATTGCTGGATTCTAAATAGAATCCAACAGCTTTTAGTCCATCACTGTGAGCTATACAGGTATACAGTGATTCCACATCTGCGGTAACAATCAGCACATCATCTTCCACAAAGATCCCATCGATCCTCCTGAGCACGTCCATAGTGTCCCGTACATAAGATAGTAAACTCTCCACTAGAGGTTTAAGATAAATATCAATAAATTTACAGGTAAGATCACAAATCCCTTCTATCCTTGACACTATTGGACGGCCAGGAGGATCCAGGGGATTTTTGTGGATTTTAGGTAACAGATAAAGGGTAGGTATCTGGGGGTACATTGGTACCAAGGCATCCATCTGTCTTTTAGAGATAATCCCTTTATCCACCGCCATTTCTAAGATATTCCTAAGTTCCTGTCCTTATGACACTACAGGATTACTGGTAAGTTTTTGATATGTGGTTTTGTCTTTTAGTTGGCGGAATGCTTCCCGTTCATATAGGGCAATAGGCCACACCGCCACGTTTGTTCCTGTTGTACTTGCTATGAAACTGCATTAGGTTACAGTAAACCACATGTGAGGAGCCACAAAACCACAAAAACATAAAAAATACAAAAATAACAAACAATAGGAAAATCCATGGATTTTGTCAAAAACAACCAGGGCTCAAGAGACAAAGCAGGTACTCAGGAATCCAGGATTCCGGAAAACAGCATAGTTAGTACCAGGATCAGGAACCAGAGTGGATGTCAGTCAGAGCAGGGTCATATATGGAATCTCAATCAGGAATTACAGGAACTTCCTTAGATATCAGAGACCATGCAAGGGCAGAGGACGTCTGAACTGTTGCAGTTTAAATAGCCAGGGCCCAACAGGGAAGGGGCTGGCTGATTAGCAGGTGGCCAGGGAAGCGAGGAGCTGCTTGTAAGCAGCAGCTGAGGTGTTGCTGTCTGCTCAGAAGTAAATAGTGGAGAGGGGGAACCCCAATGAACACATCACCTACATGCATGATTACCCTCAAATTTATGGTTGACATATTATTTGATATTTTTTATCAAAAATGTATTAAGAACCAATTATCAAGCAGCACAAAATAAATTATTACATATCCCATACATAGCATGACATTACACCATGCAACACAGGTTTCTTTTCACTATACATCATACCACATGCCACCTTAACATTCCTGTGTACATTATAAACAAATACAACAACAAAGCATTTCAGACAATGATGGGAGATGGGGAGTGGGAAAGATGGGGAAATTGAAGGGATATTACATGCTCTAGCTTTATTAAAAAATAAAACACACAAGGGTGATGGGGTGAAGAAAAGTTGTGTAAGGCTGGGTTCACACTACAAAGTGTAGTGTCCGTCCGGAACCCCATTCATTTCAATGAGCCGACCAGAGCCAAACGCTGACTCCGCTCAGCTCATTTTTGCCCGTATACAGTTTTCCCATCAGACCTAAAACCGTGGTATACCATGGTTTTAGGTCCGGTTAGAGAACCGTATACGGGGCAAAAATGAAAGGAGTCAGCGTTTGGCTCCAGTCGGTTCATTGAAATAAATGGGTTTCCAGACGGATCCGGCTGGGGTACGGGAGCGGCTGTTTTTTGCTCCTCCCAACTGGATCCGGCAAAACGTAGTGTGAACCAGCCCTTAATCTGATTGTTTAAAATGGGTCTTTGAACAGGCTGTGGAAATGTTCCGGGGTGAAGTCCATTAAATTCAGTTTTTTTCAGAATAATAATAAAATACAAGCAAATGGCATCTTGCATATACTGAATGTTGCAGCCTACATCAGTTTAGGACAGTCATGCTAAAATGAGATGGTCACCGGAGAGCAATATAGCATCCTTAAAGGGGTACTCCGCCCCTGGACATCTTATGCCCTATCCAAAGGATAGGGGATAAGATGTCTGATCGTGGGGGTCCCGCCGCTGGGGACCCGTGCGATCTCCCTGCTGCAACCGGCATTCGTTTAGAGCATCGGATGCAGCACCTGAGGCTTGTGACATCACGGTCACGCCCCGCTCCGCAAGTCTATGGAGGGGAGCTTGACGATGAAGTTCGCTCCCTGCACCGGATGTCTGGGGTGCCGCAGCCGAGATCTTGGGGGTCCTCAGACATCTTATCCCCTATCCTCTGGATAGGGGATAGGATGTCTAGGGGAGGAGTACCCCTCTAAAACAGTCTATAAGGCGCCAGGCCTCCTTGATGACTCCAATAGTATGATCCCCAGGAAATAGTATATAAAGTAATGCTGCAATTAGCTGTTTCTGGGAAATGGGGAGATTTATCAAGGTCGGTGTAAAGGAAAAGTGGTGCAGTTGCCCATAGCAACCAATCTTATTGCTTATTTAATTTTTCAAAATTGCAGAAAACAAATCTGATCGGTTGCTCTGTGTAACTGCTCCACTCTTTGTTCACACAGGTCTTGATAAATCTCCCCCAGATTCTATGGCCGACATTTATCATTGTCTTTAGACATTTTTTTGTGTCTAGAAAAGGAGCAAGAAAGGCGTAAGCATGGTTTATTTGCTCCTTTTTTGCATTTCTGCTGATTTTGAGTTGCAATCCACTGATTTTGGCAATACACATGATATGGAAGGGTTTTATGAACTGCGCCTTTTTATGAAAAGGCGCAAAAAAGGCGCAAAGCCACTGAAAAGTCTCTAAACTACACCAGCCCAGACTTAGCTTAGCCTTTTGGTGTATGTGAAGAGTAAAATTTCAGAAAATGTGACCTGCACAAAATGTATCAAATACTCTTCGGACATTTAATAAATTTGGTGCTCCTACACATTACCAGCACACAAAAAAAGGTGTAGAAAAATGCTTCACTTACACTACAATGATAAATGCTCCCATTTGAGTTCATATTCCAGGGCGTCTAGGAGACCCATTCCAAGGGGGCTTCCAAAAGAGATGCAAAGCTGTTTCCTCTGTGAATGGGCACCTTGGGCAGTACCTTGTATTGCACAGGTCACAGGTATGCATGAACGACCTTAGAGACATTTTCCCTGAACAGCTATTTATGACAAGTTCATTGAATAACTTGCCACATTAGTCCTTAAAGTCACTGCAGTTGCAGCAGGGAGACCTGGAATAGACTCCATCAAGTCCTTAACCCCTTAAGGACCAAGGACGTACCGGTACGTCCTTGGTCCTGCTCTTCTGATATAACGCGGGGTTACACAGTAACCCCGCGTCATATCACGGCGGGCCCGGCGTCATAGTGAAGTCGGGACCTGCCTCTAATAGCGCGCAGCGCTGATCGTGGCGCCGCGCGCTATTAACCCTTTAGCCGCGCGCTCAGAGCTGAGCCGCGCGGCTAAAAGTGAAAGTGAAAGTTCCCGGCTAGCTCAGTCGGGCTGTTCGGGATAGCCGCGGCTAATCGCGGCATCCCAAACAGCTGACAGGACAGCGGGAGGGCCTCTACCTGCCTCCTCGCTGTCCGATCTCCGAATGACTGCTCAGTGCCTGAGATCCAGGCATGAGCAGTCATGCGGCAGAATCGTTGATCACTGGTTTCTTCTGAGAAACCAGTGATCAGCATAGGAGATCAGTGTGTGCAGTGTTATAGGTCCCTATGGGACCTATAACACTGCAAAAAAAAAGTGAATAAAGATCATTTAACTCCTCCCCTATTAAAAGTTTGAATCACCCCCCTTTTCCAATAAAAAAGAAAAACACAGTGTAAATAAAAATAAAAATAAACATATATGGTATCACCGCGTGCGGAAATGTCCGAATTATAAAAATATATCATTAATTAAACCGCACGGTCAATGGCGTGCGCGCAAAAAAATTCCAAAGTCCAAAATAGTGCATTTTTGGTCACTTTTTATATCAATAAGTCCAATCAATGCAAAAATGGTACCGTTAAAAACTAAAGATCACGGCGCACAAAATGAGCCCTCATACCGCCCCATACACGGAAAAATAAAAAAGTTATAGGGGTCAGAAGATGACAATTTTAAACGTATTAATTTTCCTGCATGTAGTTATGATTTTTTCCAGAAGTCCGACAAAATCAAACCTATATAAGTAGGGTATCATATTAATCTTATGGACCTACAGAATAAATATCAGGTGTAATTTTTACCGAAAAATGTACTACGTAGAAACGGAAGCCCCCAAAAGTTACAAAACAGCGTTTTTTTTTTCAATTTTGTCGCACAATGATTTTTTTTCCCGTTTCACCGTAGATTTTTGGGCAAAATGACTGATGTCATTACAAAGTAGAATTGGTGGCACAAAAAATAAGCCATCATATGGATTTTTAGGTGCAAAAAACGAAAATGCAAAAACGGAAAAAAAAAACGGTCCTTAAGGAGTTAAATCTGATGAGCTTGTGGATCATCTTAAGTTGCCACAAACCGGGCTTAAATCCCTCCATTTGGTACTCCTTTACAAAATGGGCAGCATCTCTGTAGAACCAGGGAGTGTGCCAATTGTAAGGGAGAAGCTGTCCCACTTGTCCCAGCCAAGCTTTCTATAAGGGCAAGAAGAAGAACAAAGATACTGCGCCTCATTTACTAAAAGTGGAGTATAGTTTTCTTTGTGGGTTTTTGTTTCCAACAGGTATTTTTCCTTGGTATTTACTATTGTATCTTGTCTTGTGTCTTGTATTTGGCCATTTTCCCTACATTTTGCTCTTTTTTTCAACTGCTCTGGGCTGTCGGGTTTTTCAGAATCCACCACATTTTATGTGAAAACATTAATAAATTTGTAGGCTCCTTTAAAAAATTTAGGTTTTCTTGGAGACATGCCCCTTTGTAGTGTTTCTTTGTAAAGTGAAGAGTTAGTAGGCTTTTTAGATTTTTTTGTTGGAAATTCTGGCGCACCACACACGTGACACAAAAAAAAACCTACAAAATCTACTTGGAAAAGCCTTAGAAAATGAGGCCCAATGACCTAGTTTCTATATCATTCTTCTTTATCAGAGTCCTATGTATGCTGCCAAACACACAAAAGGAACTCATTACCTGTAAGGCTAGGTTTACACTCCACACTGAAGACATGGCCGTCTATGGGCACAGTCGGAATCTCAGGATGGCATCTTTCCTTAGTGTGAGCCTAAGACTCTCTACATCAGCTGGTGGTCTCCACAAGGGCAAACAATATTCCCTTAAAGGGGTACTCCCACCCTATACATCTTATCCCCTATCCAAAGGATAGGGAATAAGATGTCTGATCGCGGGGGTCCCACCGCTGGGGACCCCCGCAATATTGCATGCGGCACCCACCTGTTTCTTGTCCAGAAGCGCTGGAGGGTCTGGGTCGCGACCACGGGAACGGAAGTCCGTGACGTCACGCCCCGTCCCCTCAATGCAAGTCTATGGGAGGGGGCGTGGCGGCCGTCACGCCCCCTCCCATAGACTTGCATTGAGGGGACGGGGCGTGACGTCACACAGGGGCGGAGTCATGACGTCACGGACTTCCGTTCCCGTGGTCGCTTTATACCTTTACATTCTTTGGATAGGGGATAAGATGTCTAGAATGGGAGTACCCCTTTAAAACAAAGAGTTCTGATACCTGTACTGTAACAAACCCAGCTCCTGTTGTCTATCATATTACCAGGACAGTTTTTTTCCCCTTTATGTGAAGATGATGCAGGAGGTACATTATATTAGAAAATAGTATAAATTATAGATCTTTATTGCCTGAAACTAGAATAAAGGTCTCAGTAGCTGTAAATCTACACACGCATAAAGTGCTGGTCTAACACTACACCAAAACCACCAAAGCTGCAGAATATGTAGAAACAGTAATGGATGGGGATTTCCATCCAATCCCAATAAATCTATCACTCCTTCCCATTAACCCATCACTATGGTGTAGTGTAATACAAACAGAACTAATCCAGTGCATATACATTACTAAGCAAACTATTTGATACTTGTTAGTATAACACCACTTGACCCGGCTTCTGTGGGCACGAGACACGGCCTAGTATCATGTGAACATCTCCTCATGCCTCGGCTCCATCTTGTTGATAAGAATGTCTTATTAGAAGTATGCTTCTATATCGGTGATATCTCTCCCCGGAGAGGAAGTGTTGATCATTCATGACAACACTCCTCTATTTTTGCTTGGCAACTGTTCCCGCTTATTCCAAGAATGTAAAGGGTGTAAAGCTATACTTGTCACTGTCTGGTCTGCGCAATGTAAGACGTGACACACTTGAGCTCCTATTTGTCTGATGCAATCTGTGTGTAGTTTTACACCTTGTATGAGTGCAGAGTGGAGCTGGCGTTTTATATTGTAGATCTACGGTGGGAGACCCTATTGTATGGGTTGTATAGGCCAGCATTTCCCGGTTGCTCAGGGTAAATACAATGGCCCAGATTTATCAAAATGTGTGAGAGAAAATGTGGAATGATTTTCACACAACAACCAATCACAGCTCAGCTAACGAGCTGAGGTAAAGTGAAAGCTGAGCTGTGATTGGCTGCTGTGGGGAAATCACTCTACTTTTTCTCTCACACAGTTTGATAAATCTGGGCCAATATCTTTAAAGAAAAATTTCTAAATGTGTTGGTGTCTATGACAAAGAAGGGATGATTCCTACTTTTCCCCCTTCCACCGCCCCATTTACTTTAATGAAGCTGAACTACAATACCAGACGAAAGTCACGGACAGATGTGGCGCTGTTTTCAATGCTGTAAAACCTCCCTTCAAGTCTGAATAATTTGGTTGTTTCTTAACCCCATAATACTCTATATATTTTTAGACTTATAGGGGTACTCCATCATTTAACAAACATATACACAGGATAGGGGATAAATGTCTGTGCTCATGTATCTTAGGCATTGTCTAAGAGCAGTGTTTCCCAACTAGGTTGCATCCCGTTGTTGCAAAACTACAACTTTTAGCATGTCCGGACAGCCTATGGTATCCACCTTGTAATGCTGGGGGAGCCCTGGGTGTCAGTGCTTTGTGAGTTACACATATAAGATACTGGGCATCCCGCCTGATGGAATAGTATGGGCGTCACTAATAGGTTGTAAACCAGCATGGTGCACTACACGCTATCATGTAACTGGCACCCAGTGTATGACTTATCTGTGTGGAACTATAATACTGGCCTTTGTTCTGTGATTTTTTTTAATGATTTTTGTACCGTTTTTCTGTGATCTCTTTCAAAGATTCACCCACTATTGCCGAAATTTACTCTGTAGAAACCCCAGACATCTGATGCACGGAGCGAACTTTGCTCCGGATGACTGGCGATGCGGGGCAGAGGCTCATGATGTCACGGTCACGCCCCGCTCTTGGCGTCACGGCAATGCCCCCTCAATGCAAGTCTATCAGAGGGGGCGTGGCGGCTGTCAGGCCCCCTCCCATAGACTTGCATTGAGGGGGCGTGGTCGTGACGTCACGAGCCTCCAGCGCTCCACCCGACGCTCTAAAGGAACGCCCAGTGCTGCAGGGAGATCGTGGGGACCGTCAACGGCGGGGGGATAAGATGTCTAGGGGTGAAGTACACCTTTAACCCTGTCCCACCGCCCAGCTCCACCTCTGTTTATTTTATAGTTTCCATTACTGTGTTTATATATATATATATATATATATATATATCTTGGTTTTTTTTCTAACTTCTAAACCATGTTGAATATTGTCATTGCCCTGTTTCTGTTTGATAAAAGTCTTATGTCCTGTATAATGCCAGTTTAAAATATCTTTACCTGTGAGACATGTTCATGATGATGGAGACAGACGGCATTGTATAACATTTGTCAATGACGTCAGAGAAGGGGGACAATCCGCACAGAACAGGAATATGACAATCGCTTTCCTTCTTCAGGAAGGGATCCCTGTAGTGAAGGATTTGGACACAGCAGGCAGCTTTGTTGGAGTGTGAACAAGGAAGTCATTAATACTTGTCGGAACATTCATTACTACAAAACACCATAACCAATGGGGACCCGGGAGAATTCCTCGAAGTACAGAATGAATTGTTTTAGGAGATACTGGGTAGAGGAAAATGTAAAATCTCAGGAAGACTGTCCATGTCCTGTTCCTGGAGACATACAAATTCTGCAAAGACTTATTGAACATTTGGGCACTCTGGTCCGTTCTTTTTTAGGAGCTTTTTTCCTTGTTCTAGAGCATAGCATTGACTATATATTGTCTATAGAGAGGGAGCCCAGGCCAAACTGCGTGCCTCCATTAGTCAAGGTGGAGTCATGAGCATAACTGTAGGGGAGCAGTCGTAGCAGTGACTTTTGGGCCCTGGAACCTGAGGGGGCACCAATTTAATGTTTGCTATTGGGCCCTCCCCATAGCAGACATTACAATTTCGGTAATTTTTGCCTACTTGCATTATACAACAATAAAAATTACTCAGGGTCAGTGAATGTTAGACATAACAGTAGTCACAAGAAGGTCATGTCATATAGGGGTATCATGGCCAATCTAGTGGGATCAAAATAAAGAAAATAATAATATCATTGTGAATTATTATTTTGGGGCAATTAATGCTGGTAATAATGCTAAATGTTGCTTATTTTGGGGCCATTAATGCTGGTAATAATGCAAAATGTTGCTTATTTCTCCTCTTCCATATCTTACCTGGCTCCACAACTTTTTCTTTATCTTGTCCTATTCTACTTTACTTTTGTCCTTTCTCTCTTGCTTTTTTTTTGTCTTCTGTGTGTGTGTGGGGGGGGGGGGAGGGTTCTTGACGGGGGTCGTTACATTTTTTTCAAATATTTAGCCGATTGTGTCTGCTTACCTGGTGGGATGCCTCTACTATTCTACTATTTCCCACCATTATTTTATGTTTATGCTTATGAGTGTACATTGTTTTTTTTGCTGCTCTCTGCTGACCTCTGCTGTCCATTTTAGGAACTGTCCAGAGCAGGAGAAAATCCCCATAGCAAACATATGCTGCTCTGGACAGTTCCCAAAATGGACAGCAGAGGTCAGCAAAGAGCACAGGGGTCATGACATCAGAGAAATCTAAAAAGTAAAGCATTTCCTCTGTAGTATATAGCACCTAAAAAGTACTGGAAGGATTAAGATTTTTTAATAGAAGCAATTTACAAATCTGTTTAACTTTCTGGCACCAGTTGATTTAAAAAAAAAAAAGTTTTCCATGGGAGAACCCCTTTAAAGTGTACCTCTACAGTTTTATGAAAGCTCTGTCGCTTATGCAATTATCTGTGACAGGGAACGGCAAGAACGGGTGCTCGGGAAGGTAGTCCAGTGCCAAATAAAAAATCAAAGTCATTGAGACTAAAAGAGTATTGTGCACAGTGCTGCACTACAGTAATTTGTCATAATAATGCCTCAAATTGTAGAGGCACACTTTAAGTAAATAAAATAAATTCTAGAGGCTTTTTCTTAGGATAAAGGATTGTGCTGGTACTTCTGTTATTCCTTCTGTGAAAGTGCATAAATATACAACCAGGTGTTATCATTCCACTTCTCAGTAAGGTATAAGGGTGTATGTAACATAGTGACAGACCATGTGTCTGCTATGGGGCCTTAGGAGAGAGGGTCCTGTCCTGGTTGGTCCCATTTTTTCCATTCCTTTTTCTATGAGGCTGCATTCACATCTCGTTTTTACATTACGGGTGCCGAATCTGGCACCCCAGCCGGACCAGCGCTGAACTCCATTCACTTTAATGAGCGGACCGGAGTCAAACGGTGACTCCGGTCGGCTCATTTTTGACCCGCATGCGTTTCCTGACCAGACCTAAAACCATAGTATACTACGGTTTTAGGTCAGGTCACAAAACTGGATATGGGTCAAAAATGAGCCGACCGGAGTCACCGTTTGACTCCGGTTGACTCATTAAAGTGAATGGAGTTCAGCGCTGGTCTAGTTGGGGTATGGGAGAGCCCGGTCTGCCCCTCCCCCAGCCGGATCCAGCACCTGCAATGTAAAAACGCGATGTGAAGGCAGCCTTAGTAAGAAACTGTGCAGAACTCTTCTCAGGGAACTGAATTGTCCTCAAATTAATGGAGGGGGTATTAACAGGGGCGTAACCAGTGGCGTAGCTATAGGGGTTGCAGCTACACCCCGGCCCCCACACCAGGGGGGCCCATAGGGCATCCTCACCACAGTTAGCCTAACTGTTGCCATTGCTCTCCTCCCTGTATGAGTGGAGTGCTCCTTCAGGCAGCACAGTGCAGGGATCGTACCTGTCTCACATTGTGCTGTGTGTGGAGACCTTCGGTGATGTCTGTGACGGATCCTAGAGTCACCCTACCTACTTGGATGGACTTTAGGACATCACTATTTGTACCCCTCAGTTGATGTGTCCAGTGACATAAAGCTCAGAGTTAAAATACTTTTATTTACTGTTTTCATACACTTTCTGTGCACAATGCACCTTTTGCACATGGTCCACATTACATTACTTATCCTGTACTGATCCTGAGTTATATCCTGTATTATACTCCAGATCTGAATTTATTATCTTCATATAGAGGATGAGGATCTGCTGACAAAGTGGGGAACCAATTATATCTAGGCGACAGACTCTGCAGAGAAGATGTAGCTGGAAGAAGTCCTGGCATCTGGACCAGATGAAGAAGAAAAGGTGTAAGTTCTGCAGTGAAGATGGGTGACATTGTACCCCAATCTGAGGCTCTCCAGCTGTTAAAAAACGGCAACTCCCATAATGCCTGAGGCTCTCCAGACAGGATGGAAGTTGTACCTTTGCAACCGCTGAAGAGCAACATGAACCAAGATGATTGTGGGGGTCTCAGCAGTTGGACTTCCACCAATAAAATGGGCTGCTTATTCTAAAATGCCCAGGCAATTTTTTGGTCCCAGTTTGGCCCTGGCATGGAGAGGGAGTAGGGGGCCCCTGGGCATAGCTATAGGGTGTGCAGAGGTAGGAGTCGCACTGGAGCCCCAAAGCAAATCTGACTGGTAAAAGACCAGTATTACAATTGCCACATGGGCCCCTGTTGCAGATTTTGCATCGGGGCCCAGAAGCTACAAGTTACACCTCTGGGTATTTACCAATGGGTCATGGAAAACAAAGGGGAAATAAACCCCAGACCTTTCTGTCCTCGGGACAATATAAGACACCATAATAGGAGACCATATTAACATTTGCAAGGGGTCTCTCTTTACTGTATGTACACCACTGGACTGGAGCACATTGAATTCGGTAACAGAAGCGGGGCACAGAGGAGGAAATGGAGAAGTATACTGTACACAGGAACAGGGCATGATGAAAGACATGGAAAGGTTCCGGGCCGCATGGGAAACAGGTAATAGTAACAGGGCAATGAGGAGGAAGTATAGAAGGACCAGTGCATATAGAATAGGTTTTATTGACATAAAGGAACAATTATTATCTACTGGGCCACAAAAGGGAGATAACAGGGATGTGGGGAATTGGCACAGAGGGGTGGACGGGATGGGACATCATTTTATTAACCTTTTAATTTAACAATCAAGAGAGCATGATCATGGACTGCTGTGGGAGTTACCAGCGCCACACATCTAGCAATCGGAGAAAGGTCCAGCACAACACAGTAGCTTGCTCTTTGGTAAATGTTTATTGCAGATCAAAAAAACTGAAAAAATAAAGGTACATCTGACACGTTTTGACACTTGTGTCTTACTAGTAGGTGAAGGTTAAATTTTATCTAATGGTATGCCCAGACTAAGTAATTTACATTTCAATGGTAAGGCTAGGTTCACATCTGCCTCAGGGGTTCTGTTTCGGGTCTCTATCACAGAATATGTTCAAATAACTGAACACAGTTTTTTCATCTGCTAGAAACCAGTGGGGGCTGCCAGGCTCCATTGGTGTCCATCATGACACAGATGTGTACCTAGCCTAAGAGGTAATACAACATGGAATGTTCTTATGACTGTAGGTAAGTTAAAAGCTCCGTTTGCATATTAACTTAGAGGTTTATCCTCATCTGTAATACTTCAAAGCAAATGTATCCAATCTCCACATCTATCCATTCTCCGCTACCTACTTGTAGAGAATTGTAACATAATATGTGAGTCCACATCACTCAACCCCCTAGGAATGACAGACATGGTAGAAAGCAGGTGATTAAAAGACAATTTCCAGCATTTCTGCATTGCCGTCAGTGGTTTTTCTTATTTACAGTATTTATCAAAGCCTCAGGGACAAATAAAAGCTTTTAGGAAAAAATGGCCCAGACGGCAAATCATTTCTAAATCAATTTAAGCTTGTGACGTAGTATCTCAGTTTTCTAGATGTACGTTATTTATTTATGATTCTCTAATCAGGTTACGGTGGCCGATCTCAGATAGCGGTAAACTTGTATGTTATTACGTCTTATGTAAACAGTGCTGTAAGGAAGCCAAGAAACCTTGTGTATAATTGAGGCATGAAGTGAATGCACGTTGCAAAGATATGAGCGTGATTCAATAAGCCATCATAAGTCTGGATGACAAAAATCACATGGTTAGTACAAGATTACACCCTATAATTCCCATAATCCAATAAAAATGCAAAAAAAACTCAAATAAAACTGATAAATTATACAAAGCAGATTAAGTCTCATGGTAAAATACTGCATGTTTGGCCACTTCCCCTAAATGTAGCAAATGTAGCTGCAAGAGGGAGCCGGGTTGGGCTCGAGCTCCATTTACTTTAATCTATGTTTAAATTGTTTTTTCGGTGCTTTGTTGGAAATATATATATCTATACAGTACAGACCAAAAGTTTGGACACACCATCTCATTCAAAGAGTTTTCTTTATTTTCATGACTATGAAAATTGTAGATTCACACTGAAATTATGAATTAACACATGTGGAATTATAGACATAACAATAAAGTGTGAAACAACTGAAAATATGTCATATTCTAGGTTCTTCAAAGTAGCCACCTTTTGCTTTGATTACTGCTTTGCACACTCTTGGCATTCTCTTGACCAGCTTAGGGAAGTAGTCACCTTAAATGGTCTTCCAACAGTCTTATAGGAGTTCCCAGAGATGCTTAGCACTTGTTGGCCCTTTTGCCTTCATTGGGTTCAGGTTCGGTGACTGTGGAGGCCAGGTCATCTGGCGCAGCACCCCATCACTCTCCTTCTTGGTCAAATAGCCCTTACACAGCCTGGAGGTGTTTTGGGTAATTGTCCTGTTGAAAAATAAATGATGGTCCAACTAAACGCAAACTGGATGGAATAGCATGCCGCTGCAAGATGCTGTGGTAGCCATGCTGGTTCAGTATGCCTTCAATTTTGAATAAATCCTCAACAGTGTCACCAGCAAAGCACCCCCCCACCATCACACCTCCTCCTCCATGCTTCACGGTGGGAACCAGGCATGTAGAGTCCATCCGTTCACCTTTTTTGCGTCGCACAAAGACACGGTGGTTGGAACCAAAGATCTCAAATTTGGACTCATCAGACCAAAGCACAGATTTCCACTGGTCTAATGTCCATTCCTTGTGTTCTTTAGCCCAAACAAGTCTCTTCTGCTTGTTGCCTGTCCTTAGCAGTGGTTTCCTAGCAGATATTCTACCATGAAGGCCTGATTCACACAGTCTCCTCTTAACAGTTGTTCTAGAGATGTGTCTGCTGCTAGAACTCTGTGTGGCATTGACTTGGTCTCTAATCTGAGCTGCTGTTAACCTGCGATTTCTGAGGCTGGTGACTCTTATCCTCCGCAGCAGAGGTGACTCTTGGTCTTCCTTTCCTGGGGCGGTCCGCATGTGAGCCAGTTTCTTTGTAGCTCTTGATGGTTTTTGTGACTGCACTTGGGGACACTTTCCACCTAGAATATGACATATTTTCAGTAGTTTCCCACTTTTTTGTTATGTCTATAATTCCACATGTGTTAATTCATAGTTTTGATGCCTTCAGTGTGAATCTACAATTTTCATAGTCGTGAAAATAAAGAAAACTCTTTGAATGAGAAGGTGTGTCCAAACGTTTGGTCTGTACTGTATATATATATATATATATATATATATATATATATTATATATATATATATATATATATATATATATACATATACATAAAAGAAGATGTCGGGAGGCACTCACCATTCTTTAGGTAATAGCAAATCTTTATTCTTCATTAACGAACATTTAAAAGGACAGCAAGGTCAGGTACAAACGCAGTAGACAGACATGATACAAATGTTGAGTTAAAGGGATACTCTGGTGAAAAAACAACAACATTTTTTAAATCAACTGGTGCCAGAAAGTTTATTTTTGGAACACAGAGCTGTTTGCTGACATCACGAACATAGTGCTCTCTGCTGACATCTCTGTCCATTTTAAGAACTGTCCAGAGTAAGAGAAAATCCCCATAGCAAACATATGATTTTTTAATAGAAGTAATTTACAAATCTTTTTAACTTTCTGGCACCAGTTGATTAAAAAAAAAAAAAAAAAGTTTTCCACCGTAGTTCCCTTTTAAGTGGTTTTAAAATGAACAAATACGGGCAAATTTCAAGGGTGTGTTTCAGTAACAGCTGTTTTTTTTTATCCCGAATGGCAATGGCTTAAGGGGGTTTGTTTTGTATTCAAAAAATAGGTAGAGGGGTTGTATGTGACTTAGTAATTATACCCCTTCTTATTGCCCCCCCCCCAATTCAACTTAGTAAAACTGACCCCTTATTGAACCCACTAAGTAATGATGCCCCCATATTGACCCTCACTTAGTAAGAATTCTATTGTTTTTGCTCCTCACTAAGTAATAATGCCCCCCTGATTGCATCCCATTAGTAATAATACCCCCCCATGATGTTTCCTACTCATGCATTGTGGACAAATTTTACATATACAACTAATACTTACCTAGCTTACCTTAACGGTCTTCTCCACCATTGTATTCAAGAACTTCTGTGTATAACGGTCACAGATGCAGTTAAAGATGGGGGTCACCTGAAGACCCGGAGCACCAGGCAAAAAATTCAGGGCTTGCACCCCTCTTGCTGGTGCCAGCGCCGCCTCTGTCCTCACCAATTAAGTATTGATGACCTAAACTAAGGATGGGCCTCAATTAGAGTTGAGCGAACTTACAGTAAATTGGCTCATAGCGAACCTCGCAGCTCGGCTGTTGATTACTTTAGTCTGCATAAATTAGTTCAGCTTTCCAAGGGCTCTGGTTGCCTGGAAAAGTCCGGGATGACAGTCTTAGGTCTCCTAGATCTGTATCCACCTTTTCCAGGCAACTGGAGCCCATGGAAAGCTGAACTAATTTATGCAGACTAAAGTAATCAACAGCCGAGCTGCGAGGTTCGCTACGAGCCAATTTACTGTAAGTTCGCTCAACTCTAGCCTCAATATTGTTGTACAGTTAAACCCATTTAACAATTAGGGAATATGTTGCTTCACCACAATTTACATAACAGCCCTGGCTGAGGAAATGACCTCCATATGCTCAGATCTGGCCTCTTGCCCGGGGAAGAGAGAAATATACCACTAATTGTTTTCTTCAAAGCCACATTATGTCTCCAATGAAAAGCCGATTACTGCACTTCCTTGTCTATCTCACTCTCTCCTGCACCAAACAAGGGAAAACTATTTTTGACAAAAAATGTTCTTTTCATGAGTCTAAAAGAAAAAAAAAATCTGGAAAAAGTACATTACACAATCTGCTATTTCTGGCCATAAAAACAAGCATAACACTATATGAGTTGTGTTTTCTACTGGGATATTTGGGGATTGTCAGTAATCTTTGACCTTTGAACTAAAAAAACAAAAATGTAAATGCCAAGCCAAAAGAAACAAAAATATTTAAAATATTGAATCCATATTTTGTATAATATGTTACTATTAGTCATATAGACTGTTGTGTCCTCGAGTGCCCTTACAGGTCAGACCACTTGATCTGATTTTCTTATATACCACATGATAGTAATAAGACAACAGATTTCTCAGTGGGAATAATTAATAAAATAATACACCTGTTTGTTATTTATTTATTTTTTTCATAAAAAGTTGCACATTTTTAAGATTTCAGAAAGTGGGTGGGGCTTAGCATGCAGGGGATATGGCTTCTTGTGTTCACAGAATTTGGTGAACTAGCATAAGTTGTAACTGATATCTATAGTCAGAGTCAGAGTCTGGCTAGATTGTGTGGCATTTTAAGAGGTATTACCCAAGAACTGTCTCCAGTGCACACAAGAGGGTATTTGATCTTACAATCCTGTTCCTGCTCTGAGAGGGAGAATGATCTCAAAGCCAGAAGAGATGGAAGCTGTACAAGTGCTCCTCTGCTATCACTGGACCTCTTGTGGGCTTTTGACACAGTGAATGCAAGGTGGCTTATGATTTGCAACTGTTTATATGCAAAGCATATGGTGCAAACATAGGCAAACACATTGAATGCGTGGAAGAAAAATAATAATAACATTTAATAAAAATGTAAAAATTTAAAAAACACATTTACAATCACATATAGTCCCCATATATTTAGCATACAAATAATAACAGTTGGTATAAATATATACACATTTTCGGTCAGTGATAAGAAATTCAAAGTAAAAATATACTTGTTTGGTCTTTGTTTTTTCTTATCTCTCAAAATGAAATTAATAAACATAAAACACAACAAAAGGTGCGTTCAAAAATGTATTCATTCATAATTGCTGTGATTAAAAATATTTGCGCCGTCTTAAAGAGCATGTGATACTAAACCTCTTGCTGACCACCTGTTGACTAGAACAGGTCAGCAAATAACTCTGCAAGAATGTCCCTGAACGACCTTGCCGATTTTTGCAGCAAATCACAAAACAACAAATGGCCCAAACTACACTTCTAGCCCCACCCCCTATATAATTAGTGTCTGCTTGTTCTAATAATAAAGAAGAATTAAAACATTTAAGAACAGACACATGTTTTGTTTTTCAAATTTTTTTCCATGATATCACAAAAAAGAAAAACAAATTACTTAAATAAGCATGACCTAAAAAAAAAACTATACAGGAAAAGATCACTTGAAAAAATCCATAGTGAAAAACTCCAGCACTTCCAGAGTGGATAAAAAAGTAAAGAATTTATTCAATCTCCGTGGAGGTAAAAAAAAAAACATGCATAGAAGGCAGGAAAATACAATAAAAACCGACGCGTTTCGTTAGCCTTTGCCTAGGCTAACGAAACGCGTCGTTTTTTATCGTCTTTTCCTGCCTTCTATGCATGTTTTTTTTTACCTCCACGGAGATTGAATAAATTCTTTACTTTTTTATTCACTCTGGAAGTGCTGGAGTTTTTCACTATGGATTTTTTCAAGTGATCTTTTCCTGTATTGTTGCCTCGTGGAGCGGCCATGTTTCCTGTGCACCCAGACTGGATGAGCAGCAGAGACCGAACACTACGAGGGTGAGCTGTATATATTTTCCAGTTTCTCTAAAAAAAAACTGATGTATCATGGGGAAAAAAATGATGCATACATAATTTAAATATCTGAACACACGAAAAAAAAAAACGTTATATCTTTAAAATCTGCGCGCAATAAAAAATCTGAAAAAAACATCTGGTCAGGAAAGGGGGTGACAAACCCGGACTGGAAGAGGTTAATTAACTGAGTATATATATATATATATATATATATATATATATATATATGGTAATGCAAACAATGCAAACGTAAGATGCAGCAAGTAGCAAAAATCTAAGAGAAATAAGTCAAAGATTTACCAGGGATAAAGCAGATATATATTCTCTAATCCAAAAATATTGTCTTCAGTATCAAACCCAGCGAATTAATAAATTGAGGATTCATTCCGCCAAGGATAATAATGACGTTATATATAGAAAGTGTAATAAAAAGATATCCTGCCAGTTCAGAGGCATCTAAAAGCCGTAATAAGGCCAGATGTCTGTAGCTGCCATAATCCCAGTAATCATACAGAATCCATATCATATTGAGTTCACTATGTCCGTGTCATCTCTTGGAATGGGACACCATAAAGCAGGGGTGTACGGTGTTATGACATTATTTATTTGTACAGTATTGCCGCATTATTTATGCTTACTGTATTTGTATAGTTTGCCAGTGCATTGCAGAGCAATGTTTTATGTCCAGTATGGCAATATTATCTGCTTATATAATTAAAGGGGTACTCCAATGGAAAATATTTTTTTTTAATCAACTGGTGCCAGAAAGTTATACAGATTTGTAAATTACTTCTATTTAAAAATGTTAACCATTCCAGTACTTATCAGCTGCTGTATACTACAGAGGAAGTTCTTTTCTTTTGAATTTCCTTTCTGTCTGACCACAGTGCTGACACCTCTGTCCATTTTAGGAACTGTCCAGAGTAGGAGCAAATCCCCATAGCAAACCCCTCTGCACAGTTCCTAAAATGGACAGAGATTTCAGCAGAGAGCACTGTGGTCAAACAGAAAGGAAATTCAAAAAGAAAAGAACTTCCTCTGTAGTATACAGCAGCTGATAAGTACTGGAAGGGTTAAGATTTTTTAATAGAAGTAATTTACAAATCTGTTTAACTTTCTGGCACCAGTTGATTTAAAAAACAAGTTTTCCTAGGGGAGTACCCCTTTAAAGGGGTACTCTGCTGCTAGACATCTTATTCCCTATCCAAAGGATCCTGGGGGTCCTGTTGCTGAGACCCATGTGATCTCCTGCAGCCTCCGGCATTCTAAACAAACACCGGGTTCCTGCGGTAGTGGTCGTAACGTCATGGCCACGTCCCCTCGTGACGTCACGCCACACCTCCTCCATTCATGTCAATGGGAGGTGGCGTGTCAGCGTGGCGTGACATCACGATATTACGATCACGGCCTCCGGCTCTGAGCGTTCAGAACAAAAAGTTCAAAATGCTGGAGCACCAGAGTGCCAAATTAAAGTACTTTTATGTTGTGTGTGTATATGTACCCACAGAGACATAGATTTTAGCTTTTGGGCCCCAGTGCAAAATCTGTACCAGGTCCCAATGTCAACCATGCACCATTTATAATTCTGGTATCTCCTTATGGGGTAGAGGCACCTTGAGGCCCCTCAGGTACCAGGGCTTTGGTGCAGCTACTAACGCAGCACCCTCTATAGTTACACCCCTGTGTGGCGTATAGAAAACCCCCAGAAAGTACAGAATGGGAGAGGAGGGGGCACATGACAGGGGGTGTAGGGAACGGACTTAGGGCATTGGTAAGTGGAGCCAGGCTGGGGGGGGGGGATGAGGGGTTAAGGTGGGTGGAGCTAGGCAAGCAAGGGACTAGGGGATGCAGGAACAGGAAGGGGAGGAGTCATTCCGTGGAGAGAAGCTGTGTCCCGCCCGCCCTTTAAGCTGGTTCTGATGGTTTGGAGGGCTTTTTTGTTTTCTGGGTTTTGTTTGTCATGGCGGCGTGAGCAGGAGGGGGATTTGGAGGCATGCTGGAAGGATGGTGGAGGCCCTGGTCATAATGGCCGGGGGGGAGCTGGGTTGGGAGCCAGCTAATCATGGGGGTCCCTAGCAGAAGGGACAGAGGTGGTGCCCTTGGGTCAGGTGATGGTCGACCAAGGGCAAAGTTGCCTTCAGGTCCCCTTCCAGAATGGGGAGGTGTTACGCCGAGCGCTCCGGGTCCCTGCTCCTCCCCGGAGAGCTTGCGACGTTCTACTCTCTGCAGCGCCCCGGTCAGACCCGCTGACCGGGAGCGCTGCACTGACACTGCCGGCGGGGATGCGATCCGCATAGTGGGACGCGCCCGCTCGCAGTTCGCATCCCAATCTCCTTACCTGTCCCTGTCCCCGGCTGTCACATCCTGGTGAGCGCGGCTCCGGTCTCTAGGGCGCGCGCGCGCCAGCTCTCTAAAATTTAAAGGGCCAGTGCACCGCTAATTGGTGCCTGGCCCAAAGCAGTGTAATTAGCTCCCACCTGTTCCACGCCTTTATAACCTCACTTCCCCTTCCCTGCATTGCCGGATCTTGTTGCCTTGTGCCTAGTGAAAGCGTTCCTGTGATTGCCATACCAGTGTTTCCAGACCTTCTGCCGTTACCATTGACTACGAACCTTGCCGCCTGCCCTGACCTTCTACTACGTCTGACCTCGCCTCTGTCTAGTCCTTCTGTCCCACGCCTTTCTCAGCAGTCAGCGAGGTTGAGCCGTTACCGGTGGATACGACCTGGTTGCTACCGCCGCAGCAAGACCATCCCGCTTTGCGGTAGGCTCTGGTGAATACCAGTAGCAACTTAGAACCGGTCCACCGGTACGGTCCACGCCTATCCCTCGCTGACACAGAGGATCCACATCCAGCCTGCCGAATCCTAACAGGAGGGTTATATATTTTTGTTGGGAGGTTATGTTAACCCTGGATCAGGTGTAGGAAATTCTGTTATTTATTTGTTATTTAATTTGTTGTTGTTTATTAAAAAGGGTAAAATGGTATATAATTGTTATTTTGTTAATAAAACGGTTGGTCTGCTGTGGCCTTTGCACCATACGACGTGGTTATTTGTGGTTATTTGTGGGGATAGTGGTAAGTAAAAGGGGTAGTCTAGGTGCAAGGGAAGCATAACTCTACTCTCCCCTAGTCAAGATATATATTACATTCCCCAAGTAAAAGAAATGGCAGCTCTGAAGAAAAAATTTACATATATCAGGGGGCGCATGTCAACTCCTGTGCGCCTGTAAACATGCAAATATTAGCCATTCAGACTGACGAACCTACATTGTATTTACTATGCGACTTTGTTTCACTTGCCCGATTTGTGATATGAGACTTTTGAAAAGTCGAACAATATTGGGCAAAGCCCACCCAACCACTGACAGTACCTATCTGCGCAAATGTGACTAAGAGGGAATACTTCACCTGAAACTCACTTCTCCTTGTCCCACCATGTCCTATGTGTCTTTACGATGGAAAAACTCCAAGGATTTTTATGCAACATACCACGTTGGACTTTTCGTTCCCAGGTGTTGTCTTGCAACGCCGGGTTCCTGCGGCAATGGTCATGACATCACGCCACACCCCCTTTATTTATGTCTATGGGAGGGGGCATTGGCTGACATGCCCCCTTCCATAGACATTAATGGAGGGGGCTTGGCGAGACGTCACAAGGGGGCATGGCCGTGATGTCTCGATCACGCCCTCCGGCTTCAAGCGTTCTGAACAAAATGTTCAGAACACTGGAGCACCCTTTAGTGCTGGATAACCCCTTTCAGGCTGTGTCCACACAATTACTGCCACAATTTTAATTCTAGTTTCTGAAATCGCTTTAAAAATTTTTTAATTTTTTTTAAAAATGATTTAGGAAAATAGCAATAAAATTGCGTGGTTAATAGTGGCTATTTAAATGCCCCGTGTGAACTCAGTCTAAAAGGGTCTTAAAGGGGTACTCCAGTGGAAAACATTTTTTTCAAATCAACTGGTGCCAGAAAGTGAAACAGATTTGTTAATTACTTCTATTAAAAATCTTAAGCCTTCCAGCTGCTGTATGCTCCAGAGGAAGTTGAGTTGTTCTTTTCAATCTGACCACAGTGCTCTCTGCTGACACCTCTGTCCATGTCAGGAACTGTCCAGAGCAGGAGAGGTTTGCTATGGGGATTTGCTCCTAATCTGGAGAGTTCCTGACATGGACAGAGGTGGCAGCAGAGAGCTCTGTGGTCAGACTGGAAAGAACTATACAACCCTGGAGCATGCAGCAGCTGATAAGTACCGGAAGGATTAAGATTTTTAATTAGGAGTACAAATCTAACTTTCTGGAGCCAGTTGATATGAATTACCGTATTTTTCGTCCTATAGGACGCACCAGCAAATAAGACGCACCCAATGTATAGGTGCAAAATCTAAAAAAATAAAGATTTTGAACCCAATAGTGGTCTTCATCCTGCGGACCTCCAGATGTTGCAAACTACAACTCCCAGCATGCCCGGACAGCCGTTGGCTGTCCGGGCATGCTGGGAGTTGTAGTTTTGCAAGATCTGGAGGTCCGCAGATTGAAGACCACTGCATAGGAGGTAATACTCACGTGTCCCCGCCGCCCCGGCCCGTCACCGCTGCCCTGGATGTTGCTCCATCGCTGTCGCCGTGTCCCCGTCACTCCGGAACGTCTCTGCTACCGGCCGGGTATCCTTACTCTCTATCGCCGCCATCACGTCGTTACGCACGCCGACGCACATATGCGACGACGTGATGACGAGGAAGGAGAGCGCCGGCCATACAGGGGATCCCTGAACGGAGATGAGAGCGAGGAGGCAGGTAAGGTCCCTCCCGGTGTCCTGTAAGCACTAACCCGGCTATTCAGTCGGGCTGTTCGGGACCGCCGCGGTAAAATCGCGGCGGTCCCGAACAGCCCGACTGAACAGCCGGGTTAGTGTCACTTTCCCTTCAGACGCGGCAGTCAGCTTTGATCGCCGCATCTGAAGGGTTAATACAGGGCATCACCGCGATCGGTGATGTCCTGTATTAGCCGCGGGTCCCGGCCGTTGATGGCCGCAGGGACCGCCGCGATAGGGGTGTATTCGCCGTATAAGACGCACAGTTTTGGGGAAGAAAAAGTGCGTCTTATACGGCGAAAAATATGGTGCCCCTTTAAGTACCCCTTTAAAAGGAGGATGTGTTTAGGCTAACAATTTCTCACTGTTTGGAGCCATTGGTGCTGTAGTGGTTTCCAAACTTGAGCCTGGGGCTTTATCATCATCTCCAATTTCCAAAGCTTTCTTCCCATAGTCACTTTCCATAAAATGGGCAAATAATCTCCCCAATTTTGCACCTGGTTTGTCCATTACAATTAGCTGCAATTTATTACAAGGGATATCAGTAAATTCAGGCCAGTTACTAGAAACTGAAAATTGCGTAGAATGTGTGTAACATGTCGCATCAACACAGCAGGTAATAACTTATTTTTTATATAGCGCACACAGATTCCGCAGTGCTGTACACTGTCAGATTGGTCCCTGTCCCCATCAGTGCTCACAATCTTAAAAAATTACTTTTTTTGTAGTGTGGGAGGAAACCTACGCAAACACAGAGGTGGATAGGAACCTAGGACCCAGCGCTGCAAGGCAATAGTGCTAACCACTGAGCCACCATGCTGCTGATAGATCTCCCCATTGTGTATGAAAAAATGATCCCTGTATTTACTCAGTAAGTGTCTTTACACATTTTAATCTGGAATTCATCTGTATGCTTAAAGGGGTGCTCTCCCTAGGCATCTTAGGGATAAGATGTCTGATCGCAGGTCCGCCATTGGGAACCCCCACGATCTCTCCTGCAGCACCCCGTGTCATCTGCTGCATGGAACGAAGTTCACTCCATGCCTGATGACTAGTGTTGCTCGCGAATATTCGCAATGCGAATTTTATTCGCGAATATCGCATATTCGCGAATATTCGCGAATATAGCACTATATATTCGTAATGACGAATATTCTTTTTTTTTTTTTTTTTGAATTTTTTTTTTTTTCACAGTACACATCACAGTGATCATCCCTCTCTGCTTCCAGCTTGTGTGGTGTAAAGAAGGCTCTAATACTACTGTGCGAATTTTCGCATTTACGAAAACTCGCATATGCGAATTTTCGTAAATACGAATTTTCGCTTATGCTAATTTTGTATATGCTAATTTTCACATATGTTAATTTTCGCGAATGCTTGTGCGAAAATAAAACGCGAATATTACGAATATGCGAATATTCGCGAATATATGACGAATATTCGTCCATATATTCGCGAATTCGAATATGGCCTATGCCGCTCAACACTACTGATGACGGGCGATACAGGGGCTGAAGTATGGTGATGTCATGGCCACGCCCCGCCTCCTCAATGCAAATCTGCAAGTCTAGGGGCGTGAAGACTTTGGATAGGGGATAAGATCTGTAGAGGCGGAGTATCCCTTTAACTATCCCTTCTATGGTTTCTAGTTCTAAAGGGGCCCAGGTGCAAGAATATTGGGGGTACTTTACATTTTTCATTTGCATTAGTTTTACCGGTGGAAACAAGATGCACATTTTGACCCAGATTCATTAAAGGGGTACTCCAGTGGAAAACAGTTTTACTTTAAATCAGCTGGTTCCAGAAAGTTAAACAGATTTGTAAATTATTTCTATTAAAAAAATCTTTATCCTTCCTGTACTTATAAGCTGCGGTATGCTACATAGGAAGTTGAGTTCCGACAGAGACAGAGGTGTCAGCAGAGAACACTGTGGTCAGACTGGAAAGAACAACTCAACTTCCTCTGTAGTATACAGCAGCTGATAAGTGCTGGAAGGATTAAGATTTTTTGTTATAGCAGTAATATTCAAATCTAAGAATTTTTTTTCCCACAGAGTACCCCTTTAAGAGTTTTGCATCTTATAAATGCACTGTTTGTAGTCTATTAACCCCTTAAGGACCAGGCATTTTTCGTTTTTTGCACTTTCGTTTTTTCCTCCTTACCTTTAAAAAATCATAACTCTTTAAATTTTGCACCTAAAAATCTGTATTATGGCATATTTTTTGCACCACCAATTCTACTTTGTAATGACATCAGTCATTGTACCCAAAAATCTACGGTGAAACGGAAAAAAGAAATCATTGTGCGACAAAATTGAAAAAAAATGCAATTTTTTAACTTTTGGGGGCTTCTGTTTCTACGTAGTACATTTTTTGTTAAAAATTACACCTTTTCTTTATTCTCTAGGTCCATACGGTTAAAATGATACCCTACTTGTATAGGTTTGATTTTGTATTACTACTGAAAAAAAATCATAAATACATGCAGGAAAATGTATACGTTTAAAATTGTCATTTTCTGAGCCCTATAACTTTTTTATTTTTTCATGTTCAGGGGGCTATGAGGGCTCATTATTTGCGCCGTGATCTTTGGACTTTGGAATTTTTTTGCGCGTACGCCATTGAACTTGCGGTTTGAAAAGCGGTATATTTTTATAATTCGGACATTTCCGCACACAGAGATACCACATATGTTTATTTTTATTTTTATTTACACTGTTTTTTTTTTTCATTCTTGGAAATGCCGGGTGATTCAAACTTTTATTAGGGGAAGGGATCATTGAAAGGCTTAAAGGGGTATTCCAGGCAAAAACTTTTTTTTATATATCAACTGGCTCCGGAAAGTTAAACAGATTTGTAAATTACTTCTATTAAAAAATCTTAATCCTTCCAATAGTTATTAGCTTCTGAAGTTGAGTTGATGTTTTCTGTCTAACTGCTTTCTGATGACTCACATCCCGGGAGTTGTCCAGCTCCAATGGGGATATTCTCCCATCATGCAAGGGATATTCTCCCATCATGCACAGCTCCCGTGACGTGACATCATCATTGAGCAGTTAGACAGAAAATTTCAGAAGCTAATAACTATTGGAAGGATTAAGATTTTTTAATAGAAGTAATTTACAAATCTATAGCAAAAATATTTACCCAAAACCTCAAGGAAAGTGTATAAAAATTTTATACACTTTTATACACTTTCCTTGAGGTTTTGGGTAAATATTTTTGCTGTAGAAATTTCTCCTTTTGCACCTAGGGTATAGGTGCCTACCCAATCTAACCTCGGATTAGTGTATTAATTGTGAGCTGCGCTTCCTCTTTTTCTTTAATATTAATTTACAAATCTGTTTAACTTTCAGGAGCCAGTTGATATATATAAAAAAAAGTTTTTGCCTGCATAACCCCTTTAATGATTTTTTTACACTTTTCTTATGCCATATTATTTCTTATGCTCCTATAGGGGGCTATAACATTGCATGTACTGATCTTTTACACTGATTGATGCATCTCCATAGGAATGCATCAATCTGTGTTTTGCTCAAGCCTGGATCTCAGGCTTGAAGCATTCATTCGGCGATCGGACTGCAGGAAGGAAGGTAAGAGACCTCCTCCTGAAGTACAGCTGTTCGGGATGCCGCGATTATACCGCGGGATCCCGAACAGCTCCCTGAGCTAGCCAGCACATTTTACTTTAACTTTTAGCAGCGTGGCTCAGCTTTGTACGCGAGGCTAAAGGGTTAATAGCGCGCGGCACCGCGATCAGTGCTGTGCGCTATTAGCGGCGGGTCCCGGGTTCACTATGACGCCGGTCCCGCCGTGATATGATGCGGGGTCACCGTGTAACCCCGCGTTATATCACGGGAGCGGGACTAGGGGCGTAAGTTTACGCCCTTGGTCCTTAACAGGTTAAATTCCAGTCTTAACCCCCCTCCCCCATTGTTCTTACTCTATCTGTGGTTTTCCTTACTCTGCTATATGGTATCACTATACATCCCTCTGATGGTAGGGGGGAGGTAGTTAGTTACATTGCTATTTACAGTTACATAGCTTTAGTTTGCTTGGTTTAGTCCTTCGGACTTGTTATGTCCTTGATGTATTATTATGTTAGGTATACTTTTATCATCTAGATCAGGGGTCTGCAACCTTTAAGACAAAAAGAGCTACTTGGACCCGTTTTCGAAGAAAAAAAAAACTGGGAGCCGCAAAACCATTGCGACATTTAAAGCAAATATAACACTGCATATATTGTTTCTTACCTTAATGCTATATATACAGGATCGTGCAGTCAGCTGTCAATCGGAAGAAAAAAAGGACTTTCACTTAACAATGTAAAATATATTTTTGCAAATTAATAGCTATAGGCCTGGGGTGGGCTTTTTTGGTGGCCCAGGCCTGGGGTGGGCTTTTATTGGGGCCCAGGCCTGGGGTGGGCTTTTATTGAGGCCCAGGCCTGGGGTGGGCTTTTTTTTGGGCCCAGCCCTGGGGTGGGCTGGGGAGAGGGGGGTTAATTCTGCCGCGGGGTGAGGGGTTAACGCTACCACTGCCATGGGGTAAGGGGTAACTTAACCCCTCACCCCATGGCAGCGGCAGCGTTAACCTCTCACCCCGCAGCAGCGATAACGCTGCCGCTGCCATGGGATGAGGGGTTAAATTACCCCTCACCCCATGGCAGCGGTAGCGTTAACCCCTCACCCCGCGGCAGCATTAACGCTGCCGCGGGGTGAGGGGTTAACGCCCCGCTGTCAAGTGTACTTTACATATTCACCAGCTCCTCGCGTGGCATCTTCCTCTCCAGGCGGCGCTCCTCGACTGAGGCGCAGGCCGGCAACGTCATTGTCATGTGACGTTACATTGTCACATGACAGTGAGGATCCGCGCGGCCCCGGAAGAAGAGACTCCGCTCCGATGGCATGCCGTGACGGCGGCTCACAGGCTCAGATCATTCCGGGACACTGCATTGTCCCTGAATGAGGGTGACGGAGCCGCAGCAAAGGTGTAAAAGAGCCGCATGCGGCTCCGGAGCCACGGGTTGCCGACCCCTGATCTAGATGGATTAAGTGGATTCAGTGAGATCAGTTCTATCCTTATTTAGTTTGCATAGTTGGGCAGAATACATCTTCAGCTCAGGCAGTGGCGTTGCGACCCGCACCGGGTGACACCAACCTAATGGGGTGACACCAAGATGCTCCGCAGCACCCCCCCCCCCCCCCCCCCCCCCGCTACACAGACACCCCCCATCTGTGCCTGACCGGCCACCCATCCGTCAGCACCCCCCCCCCGCGCTGTGTGTGCGGTGCGCCCTTCCGTCCGTCAGCAACCCCCCCTCTTTCACCTGCACTGTGCGCCCGTCCGTCATCACATCCCCTCGCCGTTACAAGCACTGTGCCCGGCCTCCGCTCCCACGTCTGCGCCGGCCTGACGTCACACTGCATGGCCGCGCAGGAGGACGTCAGTGACGTCACTCGCAGGGCGCCAGGTGAGAAGGAGCGCTGCTGGATGGGTGAGTGTGTGTGTCTGTCTCTCTGTCTGTGTGTGTATGTGACTCTGTGTGTGTGTGACTGTGTGTGTATGTATGTGACTCTGTGTGTGTGTGACTGTGTGTGTATGTGACTGTGTGTGTGACTGTGTGTGTATGTGACTCTGTGTGTGTGTGTGTGTGTGTGTGTGTGTGACTGTGTGTGTATGTATGTGACTCTGTGTGTGTGTGACTGTGTGTGTATGTGACTGTGTGTGTGTGACTGTGTGTGTATGTGACTGTGTGTGTGTGTGTGTGTGTGTGTGTGTGACTGTGTGTGTGTGTGTGACTGTGTGTGTATGTGACTCTGTGTGTGTGACTCTGTCTGTCTGTGAGTGTGTGTCTATCTGACTGTGTGTGTATGTGACTCTGTGTGTGTGTGTGATTGTGTGTTATGTGACTGTGTGTGTGTGTGTGTGACTGTGTGTGTATGTATGTGACTCTGTGTGTGTGTGACTGTGTGTGTGTGTGTGTGTGTGTGTGTGACTGTGTGTGTGTGTGTGTGTGTGTATGTGACTCTGTGTGTGTGACTCTGTCTGTCTGTGAGTGTGTGTCTATCTGACTGTGTGTGTGTGTTTGTGTGTGTGTGTCTCTCTGTGTTGTATGTGGTTTTTTGTGTGTGTGTGGGTGGGGGGGGGGGGGGGGGGGGGGGGGTTGAACCAGCGATCTAATGTGGGGAGACTTTGACCCATTGTGGGGAACCTGCGGCCTAATGTGGGGAAACTACTACCAAGTGTGCGGAGTCTATGCTACCTAATGTGGGGAGTCTATGCTACCTAATGTGGGAAATCTGTGCTACCTTATGTGGGGAGTCTATGCTACCTTATGTGGGTAATCTGTGCTACCTTATGTGGGTAATCTGTGCTACCAAATGTGGGGAATGTATGCTACCTAATGTGGGGAAACTGCTACATAATGTGGGGAATCTGTGCTACCTAATGTGGGGAAATTGCTACCTAATGTGGGGTAACTGGTACCTACCTAATGTGGGGGAACTGGTACCACATGTGGGGAATCTATGCTGCCTAATGTGGGGAAAAGATGCTACCTAATGTGGGGAAACTGCTACCTACCTAATGTGGGGGAACTGCTGCCTACCTAATGCTCCCCCCTGGCAGTAGCACCCTCATCATCCACCAGCAACACCCACCCCCCAGCAGCAGCACCTCCATCAGCAGATCCTGGTGGTGGATGATGGCGGTGCTCCTGCCAGGAGGATGATCCTGCCGATGGATGATGGGGGTGGTACTGCCAGGGGGGATGGCCAGTAGCACCCTCATCATCCTCCAGCAACACCCCCCAGTAGTAGCACCCCCATCATCCACTAGCAACACCACCAATACCCCCCCTCCCGTGGTAATAGCATCAGCTAACGGATGTTGAGGGGTGTTACTGCGGTTGTGGTATTATATTCAGAGGGTGCACTGTATGGCAATGTTATTCATAGGGCGCAGTTTGTGGTAGTATTATAGTCAGAGGGCGCAGTTTGTGGTAGTATTATATTTAGAGGGCGCAGTTTGTGGTAGTATTATATTTAGAGGGTGCAGTTTGTGGTAGTATTATATTCATAGGGCGTAGTTTGTGGTAGTATTATATTCAGAGGGCGCAGTTTGTGGTAGTATTATTAGAGATGAGCGAACTTACAGTAAATTCGATTTGTCTCGAACTTCTCGGCTCGGCAGTTGATGACTTATCCTGCGTAAATTAGTTCTCCTAGGACTGTATCCACCTTTTCCAGCCCACGGGAGCACCTGAAAGCTGAACTAATTTATGCAGGAAAAGACATCAACTGCCGAGCCGAGAAGTTTGTGACGAATCGAATTTACTGTAGTTCGCTCATCTCTAAGTATTATATTCAGAGGGTGCAGTGGGTGGTAGTATTATATTCAGGGGTACAGTATGTGGCAGATTTATATTCAGGGGTACAGTATGTGGCAGATTTATATTCAGGGGTACAGTATGTGGCAGATTTATATTCAGAGGGTACACTATGTGGCAGATTTATATTCAGGGGGCGCAGTTTGTGGTAGTATTATATTCAGAGGGCGCAGTGGGTGGTAGTATTATATTCAGAGGGTACAATATGTGGTAGTATTATATTCAGTGGGTACAGCGTGTGGCGGTATTATATTCAGGGGTACAGTATGTGGCAGATTTATATTCAGGGGTGCAGTGTGTGGCAGTTTATATTCAGAGGGCACAGTGTGTGGTAGTATTATATTCAGAGGGCGCAGTGGGTGGTAGTATTATATTCAGAGGGCGCAGTGGCTGGTAGTATTATATTCAGAGGGTACAGTGTGTGGCGGTATTATATTCAGGGTTACAGTATGTGGCAGATTTATATTCAGAGTGTACAGTATATGTTGGTATTCAGAATGTACAGTGTGTGGTAGTATTATATTCAGTGGGTATGGTGTATGGAAGATTTATAATCAAAGAGTATAGTGTATAGTAGTATTATATTTAGAGGATACTGTGTCTGGCAGGTTTATAATAATAACTGTTTTCATATAGAGGATGAGAATGCGCTGACATAGAGAGGAGACGTCTGGGCGTCACATTCTGCAGACAGAAGTTTTAGCTGGAACAAGTCCTGGCGGTATGTACCATCTGAATTAGATAAGGGAAGACTATAGAGAAGACGTTGCCTGTAATCACTGATATCATTGTGTATTCTCCTCACTATAGAGAAGACGTCACCTGTAGTCACTGATATCATTGTGTATTCTCCTCACTATAGAGAAGACGTCACCTGTAGTCACTGATATCATTGTGTATTCTTCTCACTATAGAGAAGACGTCACCTGTAGTCAATGATATCATTGTGTATTCTCCTGACTATAGAGAAGACGTCACCTGTAGTCACTGATATCATTGTGTATTCTCCTCACTATAGAGAAGACGTCACCTGTAGTCACTGATATCATTGTGTATTCTCCACACTATAGAGAAGACGTCACCTGTAGTCACTGATATCATTGTGTATTCTCCTCACTATAGAGAAGACGTCACCTGTAATCATTGATATCATTGTGTATTCTCACTATAGAGAAGACATCACCTGTAGTCACTGATATCATTGTACATTCTCCTCTCTATGTCCTATCAGAGCTGTAGTCACTTGTAAGTTCTACAGTTATGGTGAGTGAAACTACAACTCCCAGCATAACCTCACCACTGCTCAAAGGGGTACTCTACTGGAAAACATTATTTTTTTTTATCAATTGGTGCTACAAAGTTAAACAGATTTGTAAATTACTTCTATTTAAAAATCTTAATCCTTCCAGTACTTATTAGCTGCTGTATAAGTGATTCACAGGAAGTTCTTTTCTTTTTTAATTTATTTTCTGTCTGACCACAGTGCTCTGTGCTGACACCTTTGTCCATGTCAAGAACTGTCCATAGTAGGAGCAAATCCCCATAGCAAACCTATCCTGCTCTGGACAGTTCCTGACATGGACAGAGGTGTCAGCAAATAGCACTGTGGTCAGACTGGAAAGAACTACACAACTTCCTGTGGAGCATACAGCAGCTGATAAGTACTGTAAGGATTAATATTTTAAATAGAAGTAATTTAAAAATCTGTTTAACTTTCTGGCACCAGTTGATATAAAAGTAAATATTTTCCAGTGGAGTACCCCTTTAAGTAATTCTGGGAGCTGTATATTTAAATGGTGAAAACTTCCTTAACACTTTCCTATTCTGTGGCAACTGGTATATCTGATTATTATACTGGAATTTCTCACAATGCGCTACAACAGTGGTGTCTGTCACAACAGGCTAAAAACTTACTGGGGGGAGGGGGTAGGTATGGGGGTGACACCATTTTCTACCGCACCGGGTGACACCAACCCTAGCAACGCCACTGAGCTCAGGTGTTGTATATCATATCAGTCATTCAGGGAAAGCTGGATTACAGCTACAGTATTATGGTTGCTGCGGGGGTGACCATATTGGTTGTCACCCAGCTTTCCAAGAAGCAAATATTATTTCACAAACTATGATTTCTTAGGAACCTGGGAATGAAACCAAATGTGAGATTGGTGTCACGTAACTCTCCAAGGAACAGATATAAACTTGGAAAAAGCCACAGAATATAGAACACTAAAATACTTGCTTAAAATGTATTGATTCTTTTTTATTATTTCATAACCAATTAAAGGGGTACTCCGCCCTTAGACATCTTATCCCCTATCCAAAAAATATCGGATAAGATGTCTGATTGTGCCTGCGGCTGGACCCCTCCCTGCTGCACCCGGCGTTCGTTTACAGCATTGGTTGCAGCACCGGAGGTTCATGAAGTCACGTCTACACCCCGCTCGTGACGTCACGGCCACGCCCCTTCAATGCAAGTGTATGGCTGTGACATCATGAGCGGAGCGTGACCGTGATGTCACGAGTCTCTACCCCCATCACCAGTCATCCGGCACGGAGTGAAGTTCGATCCATGCACCGAATGGTTCCCAACGGCGGACTCGCGATCAGACATCTTACCCCCTATCCTTTGGATAGAAAATAAGATGTCTAGGGACGGAGTACCCCTTTAAGGACTCAGGGATTTTTCATATTTGCACTTTCGTTTTTTCCTCCTCACCTTCAAAAAATAAAAACGCTTTCATTTTTGTCCATATACAGTGACCCCCCCAACCTACGATGGCCCCGACATGCGATCATTTCAACATGCGATGGCCTCTCAGAGGTCATCGCATGTTGAAGGCAGCATGAACAAACGATGCTTTTTTATGTCGGGGCCATCGCATAAACGGCTATCCGGCAGCGCAGTCTGCTTCAGCTGCCACCAGATAGCCGTTTACGGTGCCCTGTGTGATCTGATGGGTGTCACTCACCTGTCCCGGCGTTCCGGAACGTCCTCTTCGGGATCCTCTGCATCGCCGGCACTCTCCATTGTCTTCATCACGTCATCGCGCACGCCGTCCCGTCATCCAATAGGAGCGGCGTGCGGAGCGACATGATGACGGCGATGAAGAGATGCAGCAGACGGGGACGCAGCGACAGCGATGGAGGGCGACATCCAGGGCAGCGGTGAGCGGCAGGGACAGGTGAGTACTGTATAGCCTCCTATACCAGTGGTCTTCAACCTGCGGACCTTCAGATGTAGCAAAACTACAACTCCCAGCATGCCCGGACAGCCGTTGGTTGTCCGAGCATGCTGGGAGTTGTAGTTTTGCAACATCTGGAGGTCCGCAGGTTGGAGACCACTGTCGTATACTTTACATTGCACGGATCCCTCAACATACGATGGTTTCAACTAACGATCGTTCATTTGGAACAGATTACCATCGTATGTTGAGGGACCACTGTAGTATATTTTATATCTATCTGTCAATCAATCTATCTTATAGGATTTAGTCTGACCTTGACCTTGGCCTTGTTGCTGAATATTACTTCTACCATACACCCTGTTTGCCTGGTGTCAGTAGTTCTACTCATGGCTCCTCACTCCACTTTATCTCTGTCCTCTGTCACATCCTCACTGCTCTCCTGGCAATAACTCTTGGAAATGTTCCAATATGGAAACCAAGATTTGGAAGTCTGACCAGAAAATCTCTACCCCCTTGCAGGAGTAAGGGTAAGGAATGCTGAGATTACTTAGACTTCACTCCCCAGTCTATCCAGCACAGTGTATACAGGTTCCTTAAAGGTGGACTCTGCCCCTAGATATCTTATCCCCCTTCCATAGACATGAATGGAGGAGGCATAGCATGATGTCACGAGGGGGCATGGTATGATGTCACGACCACTGAACCCAGTGTACTGAACATAATGCTGGCTTTACAGGTGACATCCTACCAGTCACCTGAGCAAAACAAAATACATAAGACGTTTTGCATATAAGTCAAGTTCCAAAAGAGTCTTGCAGACCTCAGTTTTTACGCTCTCCCAGCAGGGATCAAGTTTACTCCCAGCTGCTTAGTAAAGACCTGATTATACCTTTTGTAAGCCCAGTATTAATCAGCCTCAGCACCTGTGCTGACTCGGGGCCACACTGAAAATCTGAACTGCACAAGAGGAACCTCCACAATATGAGGCTCTGGTCTGTTGAGGCTGAAATATATATGTGGTAGCCCTTGGGGGGTGTATGGTAGTGGTGGTATGGTATCGGTATATGAGGGGTTAATGTTAACCCTATAGTTCGTGATGCCAGGCTGAGGGCTGGTATGCTGAGTCAATGCTTCGACCTATCGCCGCCCTTCCCAGTAACGATAGGTGCATGAAATGACTGAAGGTCCACAAGGAGATTGAACTTGAACTTGAACAACTTTACTTAAGTGCTTGCAATACATCCCAGGCACAGTAACATTCTCGTACAAACAGTCCTTATATTGCTCAGTGACTGACAGTTGTTGCGGACCTTGAGCTATTTAGAAAGTCTCTGAATTTAGGGTAGATATTTGCAGATCCGTCCGGATTTAGGGGTTATATTAGGTCCGGTGATGCTGCAGAGTGTCTGGGGATTGATACACTCTCTATCCTGAATTACTCAGCCGTTGCCGCAAGGCTCGGGCCTAACTCACTGCGATAGTTGCTGCGCAGGTCCTTCTTGTTTGACAGCCCAGGAACAAGAGAGAAAAAAGATGGCCGCCGCTCCCTTATATGGGCAGGGTGCGGGGTGAATCCGATTGGTCCGAACATCTGTCACTCACCATTACACAGAGTAATGGGATTGCATACGTCACAGGGCCTCCAAAGGTCCTTAAGCAAAATACCATAAAGTTTACCTAGTCACATGACCTGCAGGTCCTGCAACGCTATGGAACCGGTAATTAACCATTTATCTACATATATATTACTATATTTACATTACCCTTACAGAAATTACTAGGCTATTAGTTGGAATAGAGGCGACAAGGGGTAGGCTACACAACAGGGATCCCTACGTCCTAGGGACTCTGGCTATGGGGACCCACACATACATAGGTACCATATAAGATGCGGTACCGCGACACCACATATATATATATATAGAGAGAGAGAGAGAGAGAGGGCTAGGTCAGATGACTGTATGGCCGTCCCTGGAGTCCTCTGCATTTCTTGCTTTATTGTCTTCCTGTTTTGCTTTGTGCTCCTTTCATTATTAGCTGTGATTAGTAGGGGTGGAAATGCTGCTGATAACATATCAGAGGGCAGGAAGTTGTCTCTTGTGTATGCCCCCACCTCCAGGAGCCCAGGCTGGCTCTGTGCTGTTTGCCAGTCACGCTAAGGGCCCTGGCCCCAGAGGTCAAGCCTTCCCATGATGGAAAAGATATAGACCAGTTTGTAGGATACAGAAGATGAGGGTCACGAAGCAGCTGATGACAGATTTCACAAGTATTTAGGTATTTCTCAGACAAATTCTGGAACTAAAAATCAAGTGAAGCTCAAAATAAAAGGGAGTGTCCGAAATTTACTAACATTGAGGGAGATTTATCAAAACCTGTGTAGAGGAAAAGTTGACTAGTTGTCCATAGCAACCAATCAGATCCCTTCATTTATTATGAAAAGGGCCTGTGAAAAAGGAAAGAAGCGATCTGATTGGTTGCTATGGGCAACTGGTCAACTTTTCCTTTACACAGGTTTTGATAGATCTCCCCCATTATTCTTAGCATAGACCATATGTAATTGTTAGGGGTCTGACCACTATATCCCATCAGAAGAAGAAAGTAGCCACAACAATTGCTTGTTTATTCAAATACAGCGCCATATAAACAGGTTTGGTTGTGCCTGGTATTACAGCTCAGCCCTGCTTACTCCTTTGTTTGGAGGGGGCTAAATTGCAGTACCAGGCACAGCCTCAGCTATGTGTATGGCACTGTGCATGGATAAACACAGATGACTATGCACATATCACTATGCACAGTTTCTGACCATTTTCTACCTTGACTGATCTCCTCCTCCGCAGCAATCTGGTCTGATGAAAGTCTGAATTGACTGAAACGTTAATTTATTTTGGATTGCAAATAAAAAATGTATGTTTTTCAAAACAAGTGGAGCGCCACGTTACTCTTTTATATGCATAATGAATTTAAAAAACAATAATTAGTTCTGACCTACAGCATGGCAGCAGCTGCAACATCGAAAGTATTAAGAATTTTTCTTACTTAAAGGGGTACTCCTCTGCTCAGCGTTTGGAACAAACTGTTCCAAACGCTGGAGCCGGCACCGGGAGCTCGTGACGTTTGTTTGTTCCAAACACTGAGCAGCAGAGTACCCCTTTAAGTGTTGTTCCCCTCAATAATGCTTCCCTAGGCACAGGCCCATGGATGCCAAGTGGCAAATACAGCCCTGAGCATATAGGAGCATAACTTACATTTAAAGTTATCCCCGGCGTCTCGTCCTTTTCCCCTGCCTTCACCATCCTGCTGCCCTGCACCTTCACCCCCTCAAAGTCTGAAGAACATTTTCTGCATTATGACGTGGTGGGTGCTTTCATTTACACTTTGTTGAACTTTACATTCAAAGTTACCTTATGGTAATTATCTTGAGCCAGTTATTCCCAGGGGATGTTTTAAGGCAATGACCTTGAACCACCATATAACATAGATACATATCCTTTAACCGCTTGGCAAAGATTGGCGTGATCGGTGAGTGCCATGGAGTGTCTTTCATCATATATAAATATTCCATATTCCATACATGATGTTTAGGGTGGTTAAATATGTGCGGGGTGTCCCAGTACCGGAGTGCATCCTGTCAAGTAAACATTGCTTCAGGAGCCTGACCTAGGCCCTGCTTCTCAGGCGATGCTGTGATACTCATTGTAATATTTGTTCTGTTAACTTACAGTCATTGACGTAAATGTTGGCACCCCTGCAATCTCTCCTGCAGCACCCCCTTTTTTCAGCTGCACAGAGCGAGGACAGAGTACCCCTTTAAGGAATGTTCAGGATATCTGTAAGGAGTTATGACGCAGAGTACGCATGTGACCCTGCTTACCCAATGGGAACCCCTCAAATTGCCCTGTATATAGTGTAGGGGGAAGGAGCTATTCAGTTTTGGTCAAGCTCTGTGTGGAGTTAGTTGTTGCTGTGTGAAGAGCTCCGTGTGAGTTGCAGTGTGGAAAGGAGGTGGAAGAGTTGTAAGGTGATTCCAAAGGAAGCCTAAAGAAAATCTGTTATCAAATGAACATTGCCATTCTGCAAGTGTTCCCTGCGCAGGAGTTGGTGAGTTCATACCTTGGCGGTGTCAGTGAAATTGGACCTTAGCAGAACCCTAGTCAGCGTGGGATATTTCCAAGTCTCAAGTCTGTCATATCTAAGAGCATGTAAAAAAAAAATAAAAAGCAAATGGCAGCAGCACTCTTGGTCAACAAAATGGAGGCTTTTAGCGCACTTTTTGATCAAAACATGTCCCCCCCATCCACCACGAGGAAGTGACCTCATATAGGATGGGACCCTAACACAAAAACTGAGCCTGGGCATATAGCCTCTGACTGGGTGACATGTTGGATCCACTATCAATCTCAATCCAAACCACCTCCTGTGAAATAGGGGAGGGGATGCACGGCTACAGAGGGAGTCTCTCCCCCCAAATTGCACAGCAAAAACAAAAAAACTAAAATGTAGCCAGCACTTATACCCAATACATGGGTGCACGCTGCTGTAGCAAGTACAAGACGTAAAAAAAAAGAAAACGGCAGCAGCCCACTTGGTCAACAAAATGGAGGCTCTTAGCCCACTTTTTGATCAAAACGTGTCGTCCCCCCCCATCCACCACGCGGAGGTGGCCTCATATAGGATGGGACCCTAACACAAAAACTGAGCCTAACACTCATAACACTCACCTCTGCAGGGCATATAGCCTCTGACTGGGTGACATGTTGGATCCACTATCAATCCAAACCACCTCCTGTGAAATAGGGGAGGGGATGCAGGGCTACAGAGGGAGCCACTCTCCCCAAATTGCACAGCAAAAACAAAAAAAAACTAAAATGTAGCCAGCACCTATACCCAATACACGGGTGCGCGCTGCTGTGGCAAGTACAAGACATGTAAAAAAAAAAAAAAAATGGCAACAGCACACTTGATCAACAAAATGGAGGCTCTTAGCACACTTTTTGATCAAAAGGTGTCCCCCATCCACCACGCGGACGTGGCCTCATGTATGATGGGACCCTAACACAAAAACTGAGCCTAACACTCATAACACTCACCTCTGCTGGGATATTTCCAAGTCTCAAGTCTGTCATATCTAATAGAAATTCAATTCAAGTGGGTGAAAAGCAACATAAGTCTCAGCAAGGCCACATGGCTCCCATGGGTTACACTGAATCCCTTCTACTCCTGCCACAGTAAAAAGACAGCTATCCATAACCCAGCGTAGGTGTGTTTACTGCCCCGTGCCTGGCCCAGGAGAAGCTGTCTCCACCTCGGACCATGTAGGTTAACGGTGCCCTGGCATCATGATTTGACTAGTATATCTTGCAGCACCATGTCACCACGTGAAGAGTGGTCCCTCAAGTTACGATATGAATTGGTTTCAGGATAATCATTGCATGGTGAAACCATTGTATGCTGAATTCATAACTCTATTGAAATCTGGTAACTAGTTTTTCGAAACCCCAAAATTTTCATCCAAAAATCGAAAAAAGTGAGGAATAAAGAAAAAGTAGATAACTAATACAGATAAAGTCCTTACATATAAAAGTAAGAAAGATCTGCCGGAAGCTGTCTATGTGGAGGACAGGAGTTTCTTCAGGGTCCTTTGCAGTACACACACAGTGTCCCAAAAAAGTAAGATGGAGTCGCCCACTCCTGGTGTCCAAAGGAACAGCTAATCCTGGCACAAGTAAAGAGTACAGAACATGTAATACCTCCCTGTACTGTAGGGGGCGCTACCAGACACCAGTCAGTGCATGCACTTCAGTAACACAGGGGTTTTACCAGTGAATGCCCATTCTGATTGGTCAGTTCTTCAAGCCATTGACACATTTCGCAGAAAAGACCATTGTATGGTGAAAATATTGTAGCTTAAGGCCATTGTTAGTTAAGGGCCCACTGTATTACGGGGTTGTAGCTTTTTACGTCCCCTCCCAACCATGATAGGTAGCTCTTCAATTCTTATACAGGATTTTAAATGGCGCTGGATGGACAAATCAACATCAATATAAAGGTAATAACTTGTATAACTGTGCAACGCCTTTCCTGGTCGATGACACCACTTCATCAGTTAGGTCAGGTGGTCTGATCAAACAAGAATGGCATTGCATGGTATTTACCTATCGAGATTTACTGAATACAGCAAGAGAGCGGTAATAGGAAGTATTCATTCAACTGGCCATTGCTACTGATATGCGATCCCCAGAGTTGTGGCTGTCCTTGCATAGCCCTATCTGGATAGCACATTGATATAGAATGGTGGGTGCTCACTTTTTACCTCTAAGCTATATAGCATAGCACTCTCTCTTCTTTGTTTTTAGATCCCAACCATAATAAAGCTTATAGTTTAGCACATGTTCTATGACTTTATAGAAGGATCTCACTGGGATGAGCTTATTTCTGTATGAACTAGAAATTTATTGAGGAATTCCAGCGTATTAGTTATACTGGAAATGCTTTCAGTATTACCACATGAGACAGGAAGGGTTAAGATATACAGCCAGGCTGGCACAATAACACTATGAACTGTACATTACACAATGTCCTCTAAGACGGTGGTTATGTCACAGTGTACGTCGCCCGTCTGTCACTCCTCTGAGTGGGAAGTGAGAAGAAAAGCCATTGTTAGGGGAGATAGGCGTACCGTTCCTGTACCCGCTCATAATTGCCATTAGCTGGCTTTTCCTTTGAGGTCGGATACACACAGACATCTGAATGTACACAGTATAGCATAAACACATAGATCAGTCAGCCCCCTGGCTCGCCGACATCTGGGGTGTTTTCACCGACCGCCATCTCTCGTTCCCAGCTCATATTTATCATGCCTGCTACTATTTATACCTATTTCTTATCTTCATGGAGCAGATTTCTCACGATATTCCACACTAGTAGAACCCAATCACCATAGGCGTACACAGAAGCCCGTGAACAAAACTAAGAATAGACCCATGTCCACATTAAAATTACAGAGGACATATTAGGGCATATGGGAATCATAAATGCCCAATTCCCTGGTTCTTTTAACCAAAATGGAGGACTAATGCAATGAGCAGCTACCAGTCAAACCAAACCATGTATTACATAATCTGCCATTCATTATAATATGTGCCATGTAATACCGCATTGGTCCTGAAGAGGCCACTGCATGAGAAATATGTGGTTGCCACTGTAGAAGTGCAAGTTCTTAATAGGAGCAGCAAAAAACACTATTTAAAGTGAACATGTCAGGGGATTTTTACTGCCCTATTTAAAGGGGCATTTCAAGGAACACAACTTATCCCCTATCCACAGAGGGGTATGGGGGTATGGCCTCTGGGACCCCCAGCCAACTCCTGTATGGGTCCCTGCTCTCATGCTGAACTTACCAATCTTCTGAGTGCTCCAGCCCCCACTTACCAATCTTCTGAGTGCTTCTGCTCCTCACAGAAGGTGGGGGCCGGAGCGCTCCTTGGACAGAAATGTAGCCGGGCCCCATACAGGAGATAGTCCTAGCTGTTAGACCCCCAGCGATCAGACACTTCTCAGGGATAAGCTGTGTTCCCCGGAATAATCCTTTAAAAAACCCTTAACGACAATGGACGTAAATGTACGACATGGTGCTGTGGTACTTAACGCACCATGACGTACATTTACGCTCTTCCATGACCCCGAGCACCGGACCGGTGCTCGTGTCATGCGCAGCAGGTCCCGGCTGCTATCAGCAGCCAGGGACCCGCTGGTAATAGCGGACATCCGCAATCGCGCAGATGTCCACCATTAACCCCTCAGATGCCGTGATCAATACAGATCACGGCATCTGCGGCAGTGCGGTACTTAAAATGGATGATCAGATCGCCCGCAGCACTGACGCAGGGATCCGATCATCCAGCATGACAGCAGGAGGTCCCCCCACCTTACTCCGACCGTCTCAAGAGATCGAGCAGACCAGAGCGGAGGATCACTGATAATACTGATCAGTGCTATGTCCTATGGGGACTATTAAAGTGTAAAAGAAAAAGGTTAAAAAATGTAAAAAATAAAAATAATTTTTTTTTTTTTAAAGGTGAAAAATCCCCTCCCCCAATAAAAATGTAAATCATCAATTTTTCCCATTTTACCCCCCAAAAAGCGTAAAAAAATAATGAGTAAACATATATGGTATCCCCGTGTGCGTAAAAGTCTGAACTATCAAAATATATTGTTAATAATCCCATACGATGAACGGGGTAAACGTTAAAAAAAAATTGAAAAGTCCAAAATTGCTGCTTTTTTGTCACATTTTATTCCCCAAAAAATTTATAAAAAGTAAAACCTAAGCAAAAGTAGTACAGATCTTTCTGGGAGTCCAAATACAGTCGTACGGCCGCTTCATTGACGACCTCCTCCTTATTTGGAGGGGGACGTCGCGGCCGTACCACTGTTTACTAAATACCTAAATAATGACCCGTACAGCCTAAAGTTCACCCACCAGGTTAATTCCACATCCATTGTATTCTTGGATTTAGTACTTACAGGTACTCATCAGGAAACCATTTCACTACTCATCGCAAACCCATCTCAGGCAACCCTGTACTCAGAGCAGACAGCAACCATCCTTTCCACACCACTTGGACCATTCCCATAGGAGAACTCACTAGGCTTAAAAGAAACTGTACTGAACCTGAGGTTTTCAAAAAAACAAGCCAGTGAGCTGTAATAAAGGCTCAAAAGTAGGGGTTGTTCCTCACATACAGTGAAAAGAGCTAATCAAATTGTGGCTGGAAAGGACAGAAACACATTAATTTATCTCTCACATTCAACCAGAACCAGCTTCCAAAAACTGGTTCTTGCACTCTCATTTTCTCCCCACTTTAATAGTGTGAAAAATATAGTACTTAAACATCTACATTTTTTTAAAACAGGACAAGGTGTTGTCCAACATATAGGCCCTCATTTACTATTGCAAACCCGACATGTTTTGTCAGGTTGTGCACCAGATTCTGTCGCATTGCGCCAGAAATTCTGTCTGCACCAGAATTGAAAAACCCCCGACTAACACTCGATTTTCCTAAGAAAACCCGAAAAAGGTGCGTGGCCACCGGGGAAAGGGGGCGTGGTCTCCAAAAAGGGGGCGTGTTCACAACATTTTCACAAACATATTTACTAAGGTTTTCGCATAAAATGGAGCAGATTATCTATGGCCATCAAGTCAAAGCAGCTAGTTGTGTGGTGGCCCGCACAATGAACTGTAAACCATCTACTTTTGGGGCCAATTTCTTCCTTGCCCCAGTATAGTGGTAGTGGTCATTTTACTGGCTTACTATCTGTTATGTGACTGCTTCTCACTGCACAGACAACCCTTCTGATCAGCATTATCCAGGCCTCCCGGACTTCACTCCTGGTCTCCAGTTGAAGGCCCTTCAACCTTCATTCCCCATGCCTCTACTGTAAGCCAGCATTGTAATGTCCAAGCCCAGGCTTCCTTCTTATCTCCATAGGCCAATGGCACATTCACTGCACCTCACAAGTCTCCTCACCATACTCACTTGACATCAACAGCTCTGCCTTTTAACATTTCTCAAGATTCTTTCCCTTTAGCGTGGTAGACACTTCAGCATTGCCATGCACCTTCCTCTGCCAGTACTAGGCCCTTAAAGGGCCTATGAGATTAAATGAGCCCTCTCATTAAAAGTAATTTTTGCTACTACACTCCTTATGGTAAACAAAAATTCTTTCTAATTTAAAAAAAAATGAAGTTTTCTATTTGTGTCTAAAAAAGCTGCCACTAGGTGTCTCCCTACTTGTCCAGAGCACATTTTCCCCAATCTCTAGCAAAGACTTTGGACTCCTGCTGGCCTGGCAGAAGTCCAAAATCAGGAAATGCTATGGGGGGGGGGTGCAGCCTTAGCTAATCATAGCTCATCTCACACTGAACTGCTCTGGGCTGTGTGTAGCAGATTGGGGGAGGAAGTTCTCCACTGTATGGCTTCAGATTATGTCACGCCTGCTGGGGAACGCCCCTTCCCAGTCTGTGAATCTGAGACTGAGCAGAAAACACAGAGCAATATCAAGGTAGAAAACTAAAAAATAATAAAAATAAAAGCAGGGGGTGATTTATCATGATGGGGGGCAGTGAACTGGGAGGATTATAACATTTTACAAGATCATGAGAGGTACTCTCTCATAATAACTCCTCTTGTGATTGGTAGCCCAGAAGACAGACATTCCTGTTGCCAACCACACCAATTCAATATGGTAGCTCCACTGGGCATCATGGTCCACCATCTTGCAGCCCGTGCAGCAAAACAGGGGCACACAAGTATATATAAGTAGGAAGTCAAAACTGACAAAAATATTCACAGAGCTGTCTTTCAGGTGCAACATATTAATTTAGAACAGTGGTCTTACACTGTGGCTCTCCAGATGGTGCAAAATGTTTTGCAACATCTGTGGGGGGCCACAGTTTGAGACCACTGATTAGAATGGCAGGCAAGTGTTTATAAAAGTATATAGTCTTGCAAGAAAGAATTCACACCTTATCCTCTTGTAAGATCCTGGTGTTGCATTAAAGGGGTATTCCAGGACTTTTTTTTTTATTTGACTATGCTACAGGGTCTGTAAAGTTAGTGTAGTTCATAATATAGTGTCTATACCTGTGTTTCACGGTGGTCTCGCAATTCTTCTGTGAGTTTCACCCCAATGTTTATATTTAACAGCATACAAAATGAGTGTCCTCTCAGATTTTCCCAGGATGCAGTGTGGCTTGAGACATTACATCACTAGTCAGGTGATGAAAAGAGCCTGTCTGCTTCAATAGGTCGAGTTAGCAATGGGTGGCGGGGAAATTTGTGTTTTCGCAACAGCTGTAGGGAGCCTGGTCAGAAAACACTGGTCTATTGCATTGAAGAGATCACATGTGTGTTCTAATGGGTGGGGGTGCAGATGTGTGGGAGGGAGAAAAGTGACCTCACACTTACAAACAAGAAATTATGGGACATGTAGTTTAAGGGAAGTCGAACAGGAAATAGCCAGTTCACAAAAAGATAGCCTCAGTGTTATGGTAATCTCACAACATAGCCATTTAGTCCCAAGACAAGCAAGGATCCTTCCTAAACATGTCCATTGCTATCTGGCAGATAAGTACTAAAATGACCTTATGGTGGAGAACCCCTTTAACCTTCAATCTCTGTTGTCCTATTGAGGTCTTCCCATATGGGATTTCTGCTCTCCAGATGCTCCAAAGATGGAAGAACTGAAACACGATGACAGATGTACAGAAGGGACAACATACATTATATACAGTAAAGAAAAGTATCTGCTTTTCTCTAATTGTATCGGTGGGTTTCCGCAACATTCTTGACCTGATCATAGAAATGAGAAAATATAGGAGCTCACTCATCAATCCCTATTATCTGAAAGTAGACAGGACTTCTCCTCACCATGACTCAGTGCTGAGGTCCTGGACATGACCACTTCTGCCGGAGGAACAATCATTATCGGAACTTGTGGTCATGATGTCAGCAGCAAAGAATCTAAGGCAAAAGATTATTCCAGGTCATTTGTTGATGGAGAACTCAGTTGTGCCAAACCTTTCATTGTGCCAGAGCATCACCTTAAAAAACCTGGTGGCCCCCATAACAAACGTAGACGTTCTTCTTGATCTAAGCGTCCTCCATGACCTAGGATTACAGATCACTCTTTAACGAGTAATGAAAGGCTGCGATATCCAGTTTCCATGAGTCATTGACCGATCAGCTGAAGCTAAAATAAATGCCGTCATGAAATCAGCCTTTAGTGTTCAGTCTGTATTTTAGAAAGTAGTATAAACAAAGTTCTCCTGAAGCCACTGACACTTAAAGTACTTAATAACAGACTGAGTCATCCTCACAGCCCCATAAGAAAACCAATATTCTGGAGCAAGGGAGAATAGCCAGCCCTCTAGGTGAGGATGAGTGATGCCACCACTCTGGTCTGGTCATAGCCCTCTAGGTGAGGATGAGTGATGTCACCACTCTGGTCTGGTAATAGCCCTCTAGGTGAGGATCAGTGATGCCACCACTCTGGTCTGGTAATAGCCCTCTAGGTGAGGATCAGTGATGCCACCATTCTGGTCTGGTCATAGCCCTCTAGGTGAGGATGAGTGATGTCACCACTCTGGTCTGGTCATAGCCCTCTAGGTGAGGATGAGTGATGTCACCACTCTGGTCTGGTCATAGCCCTCTAGGTGAGGATGAGTGATGCCACCACTCTGGTCTGGTCATAGCCCTCTAGGTGAGGATGAGTGATGTCACCACTCTGGTCTGGTAATAGCCCTCTAGGTGAGGATCAGTGATGCCACCACTCTGGTCTGGTAATAGCCCTCTAGGTGAGGATCAGTGATGCCACCATTCTGGTCTGGTCATAGCCCTCTAGGTGAGGATGAGTGATGTCACCACTCTGGTCTGGTCATAGCCCTCTAGGTGAGGATGAGTGATGTCACCACTCTGGTCTGGTCATAGCCCTCTAGGTGAGGATGAGTGATGTCACCACTCTGGTCTGGTCATAGCCCTCTAGGTGAGGATGAGTGATGTCACCACTCTGGTCCGGTGATAGCCCTCAATGTGAGGATCAGTGATGTCACCACTCTGGTCAGGTAATAGCCCTCCAGGTAATGATCAGTGATGTCACCACTCTGGTCAGGTGATAGCCCTCCAGGTAATGATCAGTGATGTCACCACTCTGGTCAGGTAATAGCCCTCCAGGTAATGATCAGTGATGTCACCACTCTGGTCAGGTGATAGCCCTCCAGGTAATGATCAGTGATGTCACCACTCTGGTCAGGTAATAGCCCTCCAGGTGAGGATCAGTGATGCCACCATTCTGATCTGGTCATAGCCCTCTAGGTGAGGATGAGTGATGTCACCACTCTGGTCAGGTAATAGCCCTCCAGGTAATGATCAGTGATGTCGCCACTCTGGTCAGGTGATAGCCCTCCAGGTAATGATCAGTGATGTCACCACTCTGGTCAGGTAATAGCCCTCCAGGTGAGGATCAGTGATGCCACCATTCTGATCTGGTCATAGCCCTCTAGGTGAGGATGAGTGATGTCACCACTCTGGTCAGGTAATAGCCCTCCAGGTAATGATCAGTGATGTCACCACTCTGGTCAGGTGATAGCCCTCCAGGTAATGATCAGTGATGTCACCACTCTGGTCAGGTAATAGCCCTTCAGGTGAGGATCAGTGATGTCACCACTCTGGTCCAGTGATAGCCCTCCAGGAGAGGATTAGTGATGTCACCACTCTGGTCAGGTAATAGCCCTTCAGGTGAGGATCAGTGATGTCACCACTCTGGTCCAGTGATAGCCCTCCAGGAGAGGATCAGTGATGTCACCACTCTGGTCAGGTAATAGCCCTCCAGGTGAGGATCAGTGATGTCACCACTCTGGTCAGGTAATAGCCCTCCAGGTGAGGATCAGTGATGCCACCATTCTGGTCCGGGGATAGCCCTCAAGGTGAGGATCAGTGTTTCCACCACTCTGGTCTGGTGATTGCCCTCCAGGTAATGATCAGTGATGTCACCACTCTGGTCTGGTGATGTCACTTAATATCAGGCACTCAGAAGATTGTTTTGTCTTTAACTGGAATAAACTCTTTATATCCGTCCTCCATCCCTACTGCACAGCTGCTAAAATGATGACTTCCCACCTAGACTACTGTACCTCACTACTACCTGGCATATCACCACACAACCATAGTCCACATTGTCCTCCATTAACTACCCATGAAGCATCAATGTATTTCTGTGAACTACATGCAGCAAACACAAGGTTGTTGCTTCTTCAGACAAAATCAGCACCACATGTTTTATAAACCCAATAAAAAGATTGTAAAACAGGGGTATATAAAAGTAGAAACAGCAGCACTCCAGGTTTGTGAAGAAAGTGGTGTCTTTATTCACTCCAAACGAGCTTTCTTCACAAACCTGGAGTGCTGCTGTTTCTACTTTTATATATCAAATTTGGATCTCTGACCCAGATCAACAACGGGAGGCACCCGTGCATACTAAACACCAGGAGTGCTGCTTTCCTCTTCACCTATTTAGGGGGTACAGAGGAAGCAATCGCTCCTGGCCTTAGCACCAGAACCCATGTAAGAAGACCCCAGTATTATGAATGGAACGTGGTCCATGCAAACCCTGTTCCAGATTTTGCATTGGTGCACAGGAGCTTCAGATCATACTTCTGTGCCTAATGCGTCTCTCCTCTGTTCCTTTGTATTGATTCATAGCGTTTTATTCGTTTCTTTCCCAATTGTAAAGCGCTGCAGACCACCCTGAGTACACAGCAGGACCTCTACTGTTATTGAGAGCGGCCTAGTCCACCCCCTTGGACAGATTTACTGTAGTTATTCCCTTGGGTAAAGCCCATCTCACTCGGAAGTTACATTATATAATCGGTATTACAGCTGCCATTCCCGTACACCCTGAGGTTCTACTGATCTGTACTGGATAATTATGAGACCCCCCCCCTAGTGAGTTATGTTATATAACTGGAGAGGTGGGGGGGGGATCTCAGTGTAACTCAGCCTAATATACAGCAAGCTATGGAGAATCTACTAATCTTTTTTTTAATGCAAGTTCCACTTAATAAATATCTATATACCTCCATAGGTTTACACAGGCCTTTAATTTTTAACCCCTTCCTGCAAAAAAACCATATGTCCAATCTGCCCTGCCTTACATTTACCATGTTGTATTAATACAGGCGCACCGAGCACCCCCTCCCCCCCCTGTGATTAACAGCTACGGTTGCCACTAGAGATGAGCGAACTTACAGTAAATTCGATTCGTCACGAACTTCTCGGCTCGGCAGTTGATGACTTATCCTGCATAAATTAGTTCAGCTTTCAGGTGCTCCGGTGGGCTGGAAAAGGTGGATACAGTCCTAGGAAAGAGTCTCCTAGGACTGTATCCACCTTTTCCAGCCCACGGGAGCACCGGAAAGCTGAACTAATTTATGCAGGAAAAGTCATCAACTGCCGAGCCGAGAAGTTTGTGACAAATCGAATTTACTGTAAGTTCACTCATCTCTAGTTGCCACCTTAGCGGCCATGCTAATTTGCATCATTAATTATATATGCATAACATCACAGGATACACCTATGCGGGGGAAATTTTGTCCTATTCTGACCCCTATAACTTTTTTATTTCTCCTTATACGGGCCTGTATGAGGGCTCAATTATTGTGCCCTGGTCTGCAGTTTTTAACAGTACCATTGTTGTTTTGATGGGACTTTTTTGATGGCACTTTTTTGTTTTACATTAAATTCGGGAGTTGCAGTTAGTTACTAACTACAACTCCCAGCATGCCCTGATGCAACCTGTGGCTCAGCAGCTGCCCCAAACGAAGACTAAAACTCCCAGCATGTTGGACTATATAGTAGTATATAGTATAGGTCAGAGTTTCCCAACCAGGGCTGCCTCCAGCTGTTGCAAAACTACAACTCCCAGCATGCCCGGACTGGTTGGCTTGAAATTTTTCTAATAAAAGTAATTTAAAGATCTGTTTGATATTTCCCCCCCCCCCCCCCCCCCCCAAAATACACCTTTAACACCTTAACAACATTAGACGCATATGTACGCCATGGTGCCCTGGTACTTAACACACTAGGATTTACATTTAGGTCCTGTACATAAAGCAAGCGCAGGAGCTGTGGTCCTGACTGATGTCCGCCATTAACATTTTAGATGCCATGATCAGTACTGATCACGGCATCTAAAGCATTATTGGGATTCGTTAAACCACCCCCGGGGGTCCGATGCAATCCCGGGGGTCCGATGGGTCAATATATAAGCAGGAGGTCTCCTCGCCAGCCTCTTGCTGCTCTTCTGCGATCCTCTGATATGGTCTGCTTTCTGGCAGACCAAACAAGTAGATCGCAGACAATACTGATCAGAGCTATGACTATGCATAGCACTGAACAACATTAGCAATTGAGTGATGCGATAAATAATCCCCTATGGAGACCTAAAGAATGAAAAGCTTGTGACATTTAAAAAAAAAAAAAAAAAAAAAAAAACATAAATAAGCCCCTCCCCAATATAAATCACCCTTTTTCCCATTTTACCAAAAAAGGAAAAAATAAAAAAAATTTCAACACAAACATATTTGTTTTCTTTATGTGCATAAATGCTTGAAATGAGATAATATAATGTTAATGCTCCCTTACGGTGAACTGTGTAAACCTATGTAGGTCATTTTTAGAGATGAGCGAACTTACAGTAAATTCGATTCGTCACGAACTTCTCGGCTCGGCGGTTGCTGACTTTTCCTGCATAAATTAGTTCAGCTTTCAGGTGCTCCCGTGGGCTGGAAAAGGTGCATACAGTCCTAGGAGACTCTTTCTTAGGGCTGTATCCACCTTTTCCAGCCCAACGGAGCACCGGAAAGCTGAACTAATTTATGCAGGAAAAGTCAGCAACCGCCGAGCTGAGAAGTTCGTGATGAATCGAATTTACTGTAAGTTCGCTCATCTCTAGTCATTTTACCTAACTACAGCACATCTGAATTTACCAACTTAGCTTGTCCCTTATAGAATCCCTATGATTGGAAGACATGTCCCCCTACTGGTCATACTTGAGAATACAGCTCGGCACACAAGGGAATTTTAGCTTTAAATCCCTATAACTTAGGGGTTTGGCAACTGAACATCGAAAAATATTACAATACTATTCTACTGTATATACCTGTGGTCTCCAAACCATGGACCTCCAGATGATGCAAAACTACAACTCCCAGCATGCCTACGGCTGTCCGGGCATGCTGGGAGATGTAGTTTTGCAACATCTGGAGGTCTACAGTTTGAAGACCACTGCTATATATTATACTTATGATTTTATGGGACTTTCTTGCCTAGTAGAATGAGGTTCCCAGGGCTACCGTTCTCACAGGTGGTCAACATATGAAATCTTTAAAGGGTTACCCCAATACTGAATCCTCAGACAGCTGTGCCAACTAAAGTATGACGGCGCAAATAATCTAAAAGCAAAGACCTATTTTAGTTTTACATGTATCTCCCTCTCTTCAGAATCTGTATATGAATCTTACAAGTCAAGGCTCTTTGAGAAAATGACTCAGGAGCAGGCAAAAAAAAAAAAGCTATACTTACCCCTCAGTTTGACCCTGGACTGCCTGATGGAAGTGCCCATTCCCATGGCGTCACTAGGCACTCAGCACGGGACGCTGCAGTCAATCATCGGCCACAGCGTTCATATGCAGCAGTGGGACACATATGGGGCACCTCCAACGGGCAGTCTGGAACAGCTGTGGCAGTGGTTTGAGAGAGAATAGATGGGTGAAATAGGGTTGGATTGGTAGCCATGGGCCTGCTTGAGATATAAATACATCCATGGGGTATGTACGCTGTTTTTTTGTTTTTGTTATTTGCTGTTTTAGCCCATGCCTGCCACTAGGGGGTTTTCTCAAAAGGGCTGAAAAAAACCCTTTAATTTATGTGGTGAGAACACATTAATCTCCTGACCATGATGTAATGTGTCTGTCCTATGGCAGACTGAGCTTTATTTTGGCATAAACTGCCATCTAGTGGTCATAAGCAGTTATGCTGCAGCTTTTTTTTTTATTTCATTTATTTTGTCTCTGTTCTTATTCTACAATATATTTGTGGTGTCTGGGGTGTTGCAATGGTGATTGAAGGGTCTGGTGGTATTAACCCTCACTTGTCGTGACACCAGGGTGCAGTTTGCTTAGTATTGGAGGTCCTGCCGCCAACCGGCCCACAAACGGCAGGGAGAATAAACGGAATGTCCACGGCAGATTTTATGAGATAACTGGAAACTTTTACTTGAACTTTTATGCAACAGTCTTTACAATTAAACAGTTTCTCTCGAGGGAACCGGGATGCAGGTTCCTCACAGGCTTTGCTGGGACTGATAGTAATGAGCTTTAAGCAGGCCACTGTGCTACTAATTATAAGATTTGAGTAGAATAGTAGTCACACAGGATTTGTAGGTTTGAGCTTTATAACTCACGGTTTTAGTGGCTGCTGGTTCTTAGGCTTTGGCCTAGATGAATTGAGATTGAAGATGTGCTGATTGTGCTTGCTTTGGATCCAGGAGATAAGAGCAGGAACTAAGAGAGAGAAGAGCGTGAATTTGGAGACTACAGCCCTTTATATATTAAGGGGGCTGGACTAAGCTCATTGGCCAGCAAACCTGTAAGTCCTGAACCCAGTGAACTCTGGGTACATCACATGCCCCAGGAAGGTCCTTAAACATATGTACATTCACAACTGTAGATCACATGACCTGGGAAGGTCATATACATTTATTACACCTCTACATTAAATAATAGACATGTAAATACAATTATATGAGGCGACCAAGGGGCAAGCCCTGCAGGAGAGCCCTGTGGAGATGGAGGTACTCTAGCTGAGGGGACTTAACATAAGGGACAGGACAAGGTCCTGTACTGAGACACCACATATTGCTTGCCTTTCTGCATTTTTTTCCACGCCAAGTACTATAGTATAGTATAGACTTATATTTCTTCCTCCTGAATCCACTTCTGACTTTAGCTCAAAAACTGCAGTGGAAGCATTCTAAAGAAAAACAAACCTTATGCTAATATTAAATAAATATATATATATATATATATTTCTGTCTACTATAAATACATGAAGACCACTGGTTCAGATCAGAAGGGTAATATGCCATGTTGTAACAGGTAGGTTGTACATATCACACAGCTGTGTGCTTTTTCTTTTTTATTGAAAGCCAAGGTACATGCTCTCAAGTCACCCAAGTGCAAGTAAAAAGTGCAAGTGTTCACACAAAAAAACGTGCACGAGGATGCGGTCCATCGCAAGCCCTTCTCCAACAGGAGAGAGGCCCCCAACAAACCAAACCCTTCACCTCCAGGCCAAAAGGCACCTGCAAAGTTTCAGGTACGATGTCCCCTTTCACTGAAGCTACTCACGGACCGAAAAACCTTCCTGGCAAACAACTAGGCGTTAGCCTAGTTGCCACAGTGGAACCAGTAAAACCGGTTCGGCATTCCTGCCAAAGCAGGAATGCCATGGGGCGGGGGCATGGCAGGGAGGTGAGGAACCTGATGGCCACACACACCTCCCCTAGATGGGCAGGAGGGTCACCTAGAAGGGCTACCGCACCCTGACCAAATCTTAGTGTACATAAAAAGAACCCAAACGTGAGCACAGTGACAAAACATATAAAATTAGTAAGTGGATGTGCACAGTGTGATACTGCCCAGATCTATAAAAATTCCTCTGCAGATCAACAGCCAGAAGGCCAGAACAATAGAGATGAGCGCTCAGAAGAGTGAGAGAAAAAGTGCGTGCCATCAGTCAAGTGGGGTCGCTACTCCCAAGTGAGTTCCGGCACCCTGGGATGACCACTCCTAGGGAACTTTTGCACCTCGGCCTTCACTCTACCCGAACCTTAGGGCGAGAGCCAGAAGATCCAGGTCACTTCAGGGCCCACTGCTTGGCCATACAGCAATCCCTGGTACACCTGCACCATTCTAGGTGGTCTTCCACACTGCTAACTGACAGGAAGGTACTACACTTGATCTTAGCCAAAAGACCAAGACGCTGTGTTTAAAGCCGAGGTACGTGCTCTCAAATCACCCAAGTGCAAGTAAAAAGAGCAAGTGTTCACACAAAAACTGTGCATGAGGATGCGGTCTATCGCAAGCCCTTCTCCTAAAGGAGAGAGGCCCCCCAACAAACCAAACCCTTCGCCTCCAGGCCAAAAGGCACCTGCAAGGTTCCAGGTACAATGTCCCCTTTCGCCGAAGCTACTCAGGGACCGAAAGTATTCACTGCGGGCAACTAGGTGTTAACCAGGTTGTCACCAAGGAACCAGTAAAACCGGTTTGGCATCCTGCCGAAACAGGGTTGCCACAGGGGTATAGCAGGGAGGTGAGGAACCTAATGGCCACACACACCTCCCCTAGACCGGTAGGAGGGACACCCAGAAGGGCTACCACACCCTACCAAATCCTAGTGGACAAAACTGAACTCAAAAAAGTGGACACAGTGACAAAAATGATAAATAAATAAATAAGTGGATGTGCGCAGTGTGTAATACTACCCGGACCTATAAAAATACCCCAATCCTAGCCAGAATACTAAGGGTGAGTGCCCAGAAGAGTGATAGAAAAAGTGCATGCTACATGCTTTCCTTCAAGTGGGGTTGCAAAACCCAAATGAATTCCGGGCACTTCTGCACAGCTAAGACACTGTGAATTCACCCATTCATTATAGTACTGAACCAGAAAGATCACAGTTCTCTGTACACTCAGTATAACCCTGGGAGGGTGGAGAACCCTCACTAACATTAAGGCGACCATACTCTAGAGCAATGGTCTTCAACCTGCAGACCCCCAGATGTTGCAAAACTACAACTCCCAGCATGCCCGGACAGCATATTTCTCTATGAGATGCCGCATTCCTGTGCAGTCCTAGCCTCGGCATATTATGCTGGCACTCGCAGTCTCTGAAATGTCCGCACAGAGATTTTCCGTGCAGACATTCTGAGGTCTGAACATTGCCTTTCAGCCGTCTACCACCGACCTAAATTTCCCATAGAACTGATCACGTAATGTTGTTGTGGTGAACTAGAAGAGTAATGGTGTCTAGGGTGTTGCGGTAATAGTGTAGGGTCTGGTGGTATTAACCCTTAGATATCGTGACGCCAGGGTGAGGTTTCCTCAATAGTAATGTTCCTACCGCCAAACGTCCCACAAACTACAGGGAGAAATAACGGAACGTCCACAACAGATTTTATTAAGTAAACTGAAGAAACTTTACTTGCAGATTTTATGCAACGGTATTGAACATAACAGTCTTTTCAAGAGTGAACCGGGATACAGGTTCCTCACAGGCTTGCTGGGACTTGGAAGCAATGAGCTTTTGATGCTAGCCACTGTGCTACTATTGTAGAATATTTGAGCTGATAGTAGTCACACAGGATTCAGTAGTTTGAGCTTTGGTAACTCACGTTTAGTGGCTGCAGGTTCTTAGGCTTTGGGCCTAGATGAATTGAGATTTCTGTTGAGATGTTTGTGCTTCTGTGGTGCAGGAACAAGAGAGTGAATTTTGTGGCAGCAGCCCATTATATATTAAGAGGGCTGGGCAAAAGCTCATTGGTTGGCAAACCTGTAAGTTATGAACCCAGTGAACTCTGGGTATATCACATGACCTCCAAAGGTCCTTAAGTATTTTATACATTACCACTGTATATCACATGACCACTAAGGTCCTAGACATACATCTTCTACACATTAAACATATATTAAACAATAGATTTATAGGAGGCGACTAGGGGTAAGTCCTACAAGAGAGCCCTATAGACATGGAGGGTCTCTAGCTGAGGGGACTTTAGACAAGGGACAGGACAAGGTCCTGTACCGGGATACCACATTGTGATATAGCATGAAAGCTCTAGAGTATGGTCTCCTTAATGTTAGTGAGGGTTCTGGTTCAGTACTATGATGAATGGGTGAGCACACACCTGTGTGATATGTGTGACCTACCTGTTACAACGTGGCACATTACCCTTCTGAGCTGAACCAGTGGTCTTTATGTGTTAATGTTAGATTGAAATATTTATGCTTCTCAGCCTTTTTACTGAGATCAAGTGTAATATCTGTTCTTATTAGTGTTGCTCGCGAATATTCGCAATTCGAATATTATTTGCGAATTTCGCGAATAGAGCGCTATATATTCGTAATTACGAATATTCGTTTTTTTTTTTTTTTTTTCACAGTACACATCACAGTGATCATCCCTCTCTGCTTCCAGCTTGTGTGGTGTAAAGAAGGCTCTAATACTACTGTGTGAGACTGGCGCGCAAATTTTTGCATATGCGAACATTTGCATATGTTAATTTTAGTATATGCTAATTTTTGCATATGTAAATTTTCGCATTTACGAAAATAAAACGAGAATATTACGAATATGCGAATATTCGCGAATATATGACGAATATTTGTCCATATATTCGCGAATTCGAATATGGCCTATGCCGCTCAACACTAGTTCTTATCAGGTGGCCCACTGCTGAGGAGCAGGTGTACCAGGGTGTTCTGGGGCTGGCATCATGTAACCAGATCAATGGCTACCCTAATAAGACCTGGTCATTAGGTTGGGGGGTGTAGAGCCAAGGTACTTTTGTGTATTGGGGAGTAGTGTTACTGATGTGTTTAAACTCCCGGGGGATGGTCCTCACTGAGTGTTACTGAAGACAGACAGGTGAAGTCCAGCACAGCGGCATGGAGTAAAAGCGTATTCTTTATTCAGATTTCATGAGAAAACAGCATCAAAAGGTTGGGACAGTTGTGGTAACGGGGTGTGATGAGAGCAGATGGAATTAACCCCTTGTATTCCTGATGCCAGGGCGTGGTTTATCCTCGATACCACCCGAAGGTATACCGCTGGATCCTGGGCTAGGCACAGGGGCAATAATGACTCTGTTGCCACGCTGACTTGATTGACGACTGACAAAGCTATGACTGTAGCTTACTTGCAATTGACTGTGGCTGCAGACTGGACTTGAGGCCTCCAATGACTTTGGACACACACCTAGACTCGACTGCACTGGACTGGACCTCAGCAACAAGAGCTCTAAGCTCCAAGAAAGCAAGCAGAGGCTATACCCAAGGCTTTTATGGGGGACAATAGCAGGGAATCCATAGGTCACTCCTTGTCACTGGTACCTTCAGGGTAACAATCCCATGGTACATTTCTTAAAGCAACAACACATTATATATTATAATACATAGCAAAACATATATACAGGGGGGGAACACAAGTACAAGGGGCCCAGGGGACACTGAAGAGAGGCTGCCGGACAGGGCAGCAAGGGTACGGGGTAACACCTCCTATACTGGACAACCACAAACTCCCCCTCTTAAACACAGTGGTCCTCGACGCCCAGTCCTGGAGGGCATATGACCGAAGTGGCCACTGGGGGCCTAGTGACAGTTCCTGGGGCATTATGCAAAATGTCCTTCACAGGTCTTGTTATGAAAAGCAAAACAGAGGCGAATCCATGTAGCACTTGTAAATGTCCATACAGGCTCCTATATTTTAGGGCAATAAACATGTGGGGGTAACAGACCTTGTAACTGCTTTAGTAACACATTTAAGACACCAATACACATAAGTTGCGGATTGGGCTGTCGGAGGCTATCTTCCCAATGCCTTGGCTGCTGGGGCCCTTCAGTTCTCAACACTTTTCCCCAGAACTCAACATACATTGTTATTCTGTACAACAGTGTTACCTTTACATATTGTACTCTGTCTCTATACATGCTTTTACCTATATCTCAGGGGAACCCTCTGGCCAGTAGAGTACCCTGTACACTTGGACAGGAGAGAAAACATTAGACATATATATGTATACATTGAAGACTTGTGGACTTGGACTAGGAATGATGTTACAGTCCTAACTTAGATATTTATTATATGTGTGTGCACTATTTTGATTATGTATGGACCAACGATGTGTGGTACAACTTTACACATTATATTGTGACCTACTCTTTGTACCTTGCAGGAATTTGTCCTTGTGTCGACCGTTGGGGGAATTTGGAACTCTTGTGTCTTCTGGACCTCTTGAAACCTCTGGAGCTGCAGCTAACTCCTCCTCGACGGATTCAAGAGCGGGTATTGGTCCAGGGCTGGCGGGACCCAGAGTTGCTGGTGTCCGCACTGGAGAGGCTGGAGACGGAGTTGGTATTCTAGAGTCTGGTGTATAGGCCGGAGCCAATGGTGACAAGACTGGGACTGGTGCAGAGACTAGAGTAGGTTGAACTGGTGCTGGTGAGACACAGAAGATCGCAGGCTGGGTTGGAGAAAACATGGGGAAATCCACGGATGGGTGGATTCCCTTACCTGGAACGTACTCTCTCGCAGGTCTGACAGCTGGAGGAGGTGGTGCTGGGAGCACTGGTAGATCTTATTTTAGACATAACTTGATTCGGTTTCGGTGAACAATTTGCGGCTCGTACCCAGGCTTTTGTACTTTGTATACATCAGATTGCAGATAGGGTATGGCCATCACCATGTACAGTTCTGTGTCCCAGATAGGGTCTAACTTGTGGGTCCTTGGAAACTTCCGTAGCCAGACTTTATCGCCCAATAGAAGTGGTTTGGCAGAAGCATGACAGTATAGTCCCCCTGTTAATTTATCTAAGAGCCAAGGAATGTGCTCTCAAATCACCCAAAGTGCAAGAAAAAGTGCAAACGTGTTACACTAAAAAAATTTTTTTTTAAAAGGATGTGGTCTATCACAAACCCTTCTCCAACAGGAGAGAGGCCCCCAACAAACCTTACCCTTCGCCTCCAGACCAAAAGGTACCTGCAAGGTTCCAGGTTCAATGTCCCTTTTCGCCAAAGCTATTAAGGGACCACAAATGCTCCCGACATCCCTCTTGACTTTAGCCAAGGTATCTGCCCGCAGAGGAGTACCCAGGGTTTTTGCAGGGAGGTGCGGAACCTAATGGCCACACACACACACACCTCCCCTAGACAGGACACCCAGAAGGGCTACCACATGCTAACAATCCTGTGGACACACAACATGCAAAAAGTGACACAGTAGAAATAAATAAGTGAATGTGCACAGGTATACTGCCTGATCTATTAAAATTTCTCTGATCCTAGCCAGAAGGCCAGGAAACGTGCACAAAGGATGCAGTCTATCACAAGCCCTTCTCCAACAGGAGAGAGGCCCCATACTGTGTGTGGGCATGGAAACAGCATTACAGATATCCCATTGTTGGTCCATACTCCCCTATCACAGGGAGGCATGTAGCTCCAATGCATGCAACTGTTGTAGACGGCTGTAAGTAAAGGTTCACGTATGTCATATTATTTTGGCATGGATTCGGTAACAATAGAGGATTTATTAACAGAGAAAAAGTTGATTAGTTGCTTCTGTCGCCTTTCATACATCACAAGGTGATGAGTTCACGGTGCCAGTACACCCAGTGAGTTTTGGCACCTTGGGTCACCACTCCCCGAGGCAGTAAAGTACCTCAGCTCTAGACCTTCTCAGCCTCATGGCAAGACCCGGAAGGAAACAGGTGACATCAGGACAGCCGTCGAGCTGATCCTTCAGAACATGCCCCGGAAAACCTGACATGGTCTAGCAAGACCAACTGGTTAGGCCTTTCACTCTGGTTGTAATGGAGGGGTGCTCCTGTGTCCTTGCGCACGTTCTTGGTGATGTTACAGACTGCACATTCACTGCACCATTTCTCAACATCGCTCGGCATTTCAATCCAATGGAATCTTCGCCTAACAGTAGCTTCGGTCTTGTGGACTCCAAAGTGTCCCGATTGATCATGGTATGCATTGAGGACCATCGCCGTATCTCTTCAGGGAACCAGAATCTGATGAAGTCGATCACCAGAGACTGGATCCAAAGAATATTGGTACAACAGCCCTTTGTTTCCTCTGTTGCCACAGACGTTTCAGCTCGTAGTCACACTGGGCCCGGCATAGACGGGTTGGTACCTTTTTTGCCACTTCGCCACTTTCTTCCTGAAGAGTCTTCCAGGTGTATAGGTCTTCCTTAAACTTTTCGTACCTGGGTTCACCGTCCATGACGGCGGTCACAGCATTCTGGTTCACGATCCGTTGGTAGAATGGGGGCATCTCCACATCTTACCACAATTCTTCGACAGGGGTTTCTTCACCAGGGGTCATCCTGGACAGTAGGTCGGCATTACTATTCGACTTGCTGCTTCTGTACTTGATGATGAAACTGAAATTGGCTAATCTTAAGCCCAACTTGGCAGTGTTGAGGTGGGTCAACGGGTTATTATCTGTGTAGACAGTAAATGGCGTGGCAGCCAAATAGTCTTTGAACTTTTCGGTCACGGCCCACACCAGGGCAAGGAGTTCCAACTTGAATGAGCTGAAATTTGTATCGTTCGTCTCTGCTCCTTGCAGGTTACGACTGGCATAGGCAATTACTCGCTCTTGCCCTTCCTGGACTTGAGACAGGACAGCTCCCAGACCTTCAAAACTGGCATAAGTGTACAGCCGGAACGGTTGACTGTAGTCTGGATACGCTAAGATGGGTGCTTCTGTCAGCAAAAGGCAGCAGACCCATATGGAAGATAACAGATAATACCGTCTCATAAAAGTCCAGGACTGTTCCTGCCTGATAATGGAGGAGGCGCCCCCACTTCAAAGCGATGGCTTTCCGCTCCCTTTCACTAAATAACTTGTAATGCATATGTACAGAAACAATATGATTAAACATACCTCATATAATGATGCATCATTATATCCCCATAGTAAAAAATATACATATAAGGTGATACCCAAACACCAAAACAAAATAAAGTATGATACAAAGAATTAGACTTCTACGCGTTTCCCCCAGTATCATGATGGTCACCGGGGTTCCTCAGGAGTTTTTACCAGAAAATACTGTGTGTGGGGATGGAAACAGCGTTACAGATATTCCATCGTTGATCCAAACTCCACTATCACTGGGAGGCATGTAGCTCAAATGCATGCAACTGTTGTAGACGGCTGTAAGGAAAGATTCACGTATGTCTTATTGTCTTGGCATGGCTTTAGCAACAATAGAGGACCAGTTGCCCATAGCAACCAATCAGATTGCTTCTTTAATTTTTTAGACCTTTTTAAAAATTCAATTAGGGATTTGATTGGTTGTTATGGGCCACTGGTCAACTTTTCCTCTGCACAAATGTTGAGAAATCTCCCCCCCCCCCAAGTGAATCTGCTGCAAAGCCCCATGAAACACCTGTAAATTCAGATTTGCTGTGGACCTGATGCCGATTTCACCCTTTGTATGTACAGGTGTTCTTTCCTGTTTCTGTGGCCAAGTCCATGCCCATTAAAAAAAAAAAAAGATACATGAATCTCCCCTTAGGCTATGTTCACACCTTTGCATTTCCGTGTGGAGTTCTGCATGGAAATTCCGCTCCAGCAGAGTCCCATTGAATTCAACATGATTCTGCTGCACTGTGCACACTGTGGAATTTCCGTGCAATATGTTTCCGGCACGGAAATTCCAAATTCTGTGTCCGCAGAAAGAATGAACCCTTTCATTTTTTTCTGCGAACTCTTCACAGAATGCATATCTGTAGTCCTAGCCCTGGCATATTATGCTGGCACTCGCAGTCTCTGAAATGTCCGCACAGAGATTTTCCATGCGGACATTCCGAGGTCTGAACATTGCCTTTCAGCCATCTACAACCGACCTAAATTTCGCATAGAACTGATCACGTAATGTTGTGATATAGCATGAAAGCTCTAGAGTATGGTCGCCTTAATGTTAGTGAGGGTTGTCCACCCACCAGGGTTATACTGAGTGTACAGAGAACTGTGATCTTTCTGGTTCAGTACTATGATGAATGGGTGAGTACACAGCTGTGTGATATGTGTGACCTACCTGTTACGATGTGGCACATTACCCTTCTGAGCTGAACCAGTGGTCTTTATGTGTTAATGTAAGGCTGGGTTCACACTACGTTTTGTCCCATACGGGAGCGCATACGGCAGGGGGGAGCTAAAACCTCGCGCTCTCGTATGTCACCGTATGCGCTCCCGTATGTCATTCACTTCAATGAGCCGACCGGAGTGAAACGTTCGGTCGGCTCATTTTTGCGCCGTATGAGCTTTTACAACCGGACCTAAAACCGTGGTCAACCACGGTTTTAGGTCCGGTTGTAAAAGCGCATACGGCGCAAAAATGAGCCGACCGGACCGAACGTTTCACTCCGGTCGGCTCATTGAAGTGAATGACATACGGGAGCGCGAGGTTTTAGCTCCCTCCTGCCGTATGCGCTCCCGTATGGGACAAAACGTAGTGTGGACCCAGCCTTAGATTGGAATATTTATACTACTCAGCCTTTTGAGTGGGATCAAGTGTAGTCTCTGTTCTTATCAGATGACCTGCTGCTGAGGAGCAGACGACTATTGCTTCTCGGCCTTTTGGCTAAGATCAAGTGTAGTATCTGTTCTTATCCGTTTCTGCCAGTGGATGGGAAACGCTGGTGTGAGACTGGTGGGGATGGGTGCTGTATGGAGGGGGCAGGTGTTCCGGGGCTGGTTCTGAGGAATCAGCTTGACGGCTGCTCTGATGTGACCTGTTCCCTCCGGGTCTCGCCATGAGGTAGAGGGGTGTAGAGCCGAGGTACTTCTGTGCCTCGGGGAGTGGTGACCTTGAGGTGCCAAAACTCACTGGGTGTTAACTCACTGAGTGAATGCGCTGCACCATACTCTTCACCTTTGGCACTCACCCTTGGTATCCTGGCCTTCTGGCTGGGATCAGGGCAGTATATCTGCACTTGTCCACTTATTTATTATTTTTATGTTCTGTCACTGTGCTACGTTTGTGTCTTTATTTGTACACAGGATTGTCAGGATGCGGTAGCCCTTCTGGGTGTCCCTCTGGCGGTCTAGGGGAGGTGTGTGTGTGGCGCCTTTTGGTTCCTCACCTCCCTGCAACCCCTGGGCATCTTGGCTTCGGTCAAGATGCCATCAGTACACGGCTCCTTGGTTGACGCCTAGGTTGAAGCCAGGAGCATTTTTGGCCCCTTAGTAGCTTCGGCGAACGAAAAGGGGCATTGAACCTGGATCCTTGCAGGTGCCTTCTGGCCCAGAGGTGAAGGGTAGGTTTGTTGGGGGGGGGGCCTCTCTCCTGTTGGAGAAGGGCTTAGCGATAGACCGCATCCTTTGTGCACGTTTTTTTTAGTGTGACACGTTTGCACTTTTTCTTGCACTTTGGGTGATTGAGAGCACTTGCCTTGACTCTTAAAAAAAGGACACAGTTGTGTGATCTACCTGTTAAGACGTGGCACATTACCCTTCTGTGCTGAACCAGTGGACTTTATGTGTTAATGTTAGATTGGAATATTTATGCTTCTCAGCCTTTTGAGGGGGATCAAGTTTTGTCTCAATTCTTATCAGATGGCTCGCTGCTGAGGATCAGGTGTACCAGGGTGTTCTGGGGCTGGCATTATGTAACCAGATCAATGGCTACCTTGATGAGACCTGGTCATTGGGTTGGGGGGGTGTAGAGCCAAGGTACTTTTGTGTATTGGGGAGTAATGTTACTGATGTGTTTAAACTCCCTGGGGATGGTCCTCACTGAGTGGTACTGAAGACAGAAAGGTGAAGTCCAGCACAGCAGCATGCAGTAAAAGTGTATTCTTTATTCACACTTCATGAAACAACAGTATGAAAAGGTTCGGACAGTTGTGGTAATGGGGGTGAGATGAGAGCAGATGTTGTTACCCTAGGGGAAGATGGAATTAACCCCTTGTATTTGTGACACCAGGGCGTGGTTTATCCTCGATACCACCCGAAGGTATACCGCTGGATCCTGGGCTAGGCACGGGGGCAATAATGACTCCGTTGCCAAGTTACGGATAAGGGTAGCTTTACTGAGGGTAGACAGATGGTAAAGTCTATACAGTTCATCCAGGGCCCTCGAAGGTGACCAGTGACTTAAGGGCTTGCTGGAACTTGTAATAGGACTGGACAATTTAATGCAGGCCACGCTGACTTGACTTGATGACTGACAAAGCTATGACTGTAGCTTACTTGCAATTGACTGTGGCTGCAGACTTGACTTGAGACCTTCAATGACTCTGAACACACACCTAGATTTGACTCAACTGCACTGGACTGGACTGGACCTCAGCAACAGAGCTCTAAGCTCCAAGAAAACAAGCAGAGGCTAAACCTAAGGCTTATATGGGGAACACTAGCAGGGAACCCATAGATCACACCTGGTCACTGGTACCTCCAGGGTAACAATCCCATGGTACATTTCTTAAAGCAACAACACATTATATATTATAATACATAGCAAAACATATATACATGGGGGAAACAAGTGCAAGGGGCCCAGGGGACACTGAAGGGAGGCTGCCGGACAGAGCAGCAAGGGTACGGAGGAACACCTTCCGTACTGGACCACCAGAAACTCCCCTTCTTTAATACAGTCGTCCTCGATGCCCAGTCCTGGAGGGCGTATGACCGAAGTGGCCACTGGGGGCCTAGTGACAGTTCCTGGGGCATTATGCAAAATGTCCTTCACAGGTCTGGTTATGAAAAGCAAAACAGGGGAGAGTCCATGTAGCACTTGTAAATGTCCATACAGGCTCCTATATTTTAGGGCAATAAACATGTGGGGGTAACTGACCTTGTAACTGCTTTAGTAACACATTTAAGACACCAATACACATAAGTTGTGGATTGGGCTGTCGGAGGCTATCTTCCCAAGGCCTTGGCTGCTGGGGCCCTTCGGTTCTCAACACTTCTCCCCAGAACTCAACATACATTGTTATTCTATTCAACAGTGTTATCTTTACATATTGTACTCTGTCTCTATACGTGCTTTTACCTATATCTCAGGGGTACCCTCTGGCCAGTAGAGTACCCTGTAAACTTTGACAGGAGAGAAAACATTAGACATATATATGCATACATTGAAGACTTGTGGACTGGGACTAGGAATGATGTTACAGTCCTAACTTAGATATTTACATGTGTGTGGACTATTTTGATTATGTATGGACTAACGATATGTGGTACAACTTTACACATTATATTGTGACCTACTCTTTGAACCTTACGGGAATTTGTCCTTGTGTCGACCGTTGGGACCTTCGCAACACCACTTCGGGGGAATCTGGAACTCTTGCGTCTTCTGAAGCTCTTGAAACCTCTGGAGCTGCAGCTAACTCCTCCTCGACGAATTCAAGAGCGGGTATTGGTCCAGGGCTGGCGGGACCCAGAGTCGCTGATGTCCGCACTGGAGAGGCTGGAGACGGAGTTGGTACTCTAGAGACTGGTGTATAGGCCTGAGCCAATGGTGACAAGACTGGAAACAGTGTAGAGTAGGTTGAACCGGCCCTGGTGCTAGTGAGACACAGAAGATTGCAGGCTTGGTTGGAGAAAACATGGGGAAATCCACGGATGGGTGGATTCCCTCACCTGGAATGTACTCTCTCACAGGTCTGACAGCTGGAGGAGGTGGTGCTGGGAGCACTGGTAGATCTTCTTTCAGACATAACTTGATTCGGTTTCGGTGAAAAACCTGCAGCTCGTACCCAGGCTTTTATACTTTGTATAAATCAGATTCCAGATAGGGTATGGCCGTCACCGTGTACGGTTCTGTCTCCCAGATAGGGTCTAACTTGCGGGTCCTTGGAAACTTCCGCAGCCAGACTTTATCGCCCAATTGAAGTTGTTTGGCAGAAGCATGATGGTTATAGTCCTCCTGTTAATTTATCTAAGAGTCGAGGAATGTGCTCTCGAATCACCCAAAGTGCAAGAAAAAGTTCAAACATGTAACAATGGGGGAAAAAAACGTTCACAAAGGATGCGGTCTATCACAAGCCCTTCTCCAACAAACCTTACCCTTCGCCTTCGTACCAAAGGGTACCTGCAAGGTTCCAGGATCAATGTCCCTTTACGCCGAAGCTACTGTGGTGTCCCGGTACAGTATTGCATACCGTACCTAGTGTAGAGGTCCCCAAAAGTGAGATTAACTACGTTCAGGTAGGGTTCCTCAGGTGGGACAGCCCCCTAGTCACCTCTCCTCAAGTCTATCTTTAATAATAATAAATGTTTATATTTAATTATTATATATATTCTATAGTACTTTACAGTACTTATCTTGTTCAGCGTCGCAGGACCTTCGGTCATGTGACCATGCTGGTAACCTCTATGGTATGTTGTAGGACCTTAGGAGGTCCTTGGGTCACGTGTTACCCACAAATCTCTGTAATGGTGATTGACATCAGTATGGACCAATCAGCATTAGTCCAGCCCCTGCCCATATCAGGGAGCTGCGTCCATTTATCGCTCTCTTGGGTTGCTGCTCTCATGGATGCCGGACTAACAGGATGGTGCTACGCAACTTTCAAAGACACACTAGGCCTCAAAAGCCTGCCGGCCTCAGCGGAACCAAAACCGTGAGTTCACATCTAAATCCCTGCTAATGCTAGCCTGACTACTGGACCGCAACGAACCCCTAAATCCAGTGGAACACCACATAGTTCTAAAAGACTCTAAATGCTAAAGTCCCAACCTTTGTCAATCTCCATGGAAAGCCGTTGTTATGCTGAGAGACTGTTGTATTATTGAAACTTGCCGAAAACCTTCAGTAAAAGTTAATACTGTTTCAGAAACTCTACGGTTGTGGACAATCTATTCTTATCATCTACCTCCCTATCGCTCTTGGGAAGGGTGGCGGTAGGAAAATCATTATTGAGGAGCCCTCACCCTGGTGTCATGAATAGCAAGGGTTAACAAGCACCCTTTAATTACTGCACAGCTACACTCTCCATACCCTACATCCCCCAGGCTATCACACTACTAAGGGACCACAAATGCTCCCGGCATCCCCCTTGGCGTTAGCCAAGGTATCTGCCCGCAGAGCCGTTAACAGTCGGTACCCTGCCCATGCAGAGGAGTACCCAGGGTTTTTGCAGGGAGGTGCGGAACCTAATGGCCACACACACACACAGCTCCCCTAGACAGGACACCCAGAAGGGCTACCACATCCTAACAATCCTGTGGACACACAACATGCAAAAAGTGACACAGTAGAAATAAATAAGTGAATGTGCACAGGTATACTGCCTGATCTATTAAAATTTCTCTGATCCTAGCCAGAAGGCCAGGAAACGTGCACAAAGGATGCAGTCTATCACAAGCCCTTCTCCAACAGGAGAGAGGCCCCATACTGTGTGTGGGCATGGAAACAGCATTACAGATATCCCATTGTTGGTCCATACTCCCCTATCACAGGGAGGCATGTAGCTCCAATGCATGCAACTGTTGTAGACGGCTGTAAGTAAAGGTTCACGTATGTCATATTATTTTGGCATGGATTCGGTAACAATAGAGGATTTATTAACAGAGAAAAAGTTGATTAGTTGCTTCTGTCACCTTTCATACATCACAAGGTGATGAGTTCACGGTGCCAGTACACCCAGTGAGTTTTGGCACCTCGGGGTCACCACTCCCCGAGGCACTAAAGTACCTTAGCTCTAGACCTTCTCAGCCTCATGGCAGGACCCGGAAGGAAACAGGTGACATCAGGACAGCCATCAAGCTGATTCTTCAGAACCAGCCCCGGAACACCTGCCCCCTCATTGCAACATCCATCCTACATCAATAGGAGACTAAACCACTTATAAGAACAGATACTACACTTGATCTTAGCCGAGAAGCAATAGTCCTCCTGTTGTCTCTGCTGGGTCACGCCCATCTTCTTGCTGACAATTTCTTTGGCCTCTTGGATTCTTCTCTGGAGGTCAGAGACCCACTACAAGGAGGCTTGCAGCCCAAATGTTCGGTCTTTAGGCAGCTGCCCATGTCGCCCCATCATCAAGTAGAAAGGGGTGTACCCTGTAGAACAGTGGACTGTGTTATTATAGATCTCCAATAATTCGGGCAGCAGTCGGGGCCACTATTCTTGCCTTGACACAGAAGCTGCTCGCAACATGTGGATAAAGACTTGATTGATGTGTTCAAAGAGCCCATTCCCCTGAGGGGGGGGGGAAGTAGTAGTCTAAAGTTTCTTGCAGGCATGGAATTGACACAGCACTTGGAAGAGTTGGGCCTTGAAGGCCGTTCCACGGTCCGTTAGGACAGACTCCGGACACCCAAGGGTTTGCACCCAATTGGAGTAGAACATCTGGGCCACTGTCTTGACGAGATCTTTGACGGGGACAATGACAACCCATTTATAGTAGTGATCCACCATGGTGAGAGCATAAGTATACACGGACCGGGTAGGAGACAACTTGACATGGTCTAGCACGACCAACTGGTTAGACCTTTCACTCTGGATGGAATGGAGGGGTGCTCTTGCATCCTTGCGCACGTTCTTGGTGACATTACAGACAGCACATTCACTGCACCGTTTCTCAACATCGCTTCACATTCCGATCCAATAGAATCTTTGCCTGACAGTAGCTTCGGTCTTGTGGACTCCAAAGTGTCCCGATTGATCATGGTATGCGTTGAGAACCATCGCTGTATCTCTTCAGGGAACCAGAGACTGGATCCAAAGAATATTGGTACAACAGTCCTATGTGCACAAACAGTTGTTTCCTCTGTCGCCACAGACGTTTCAGTTCATAGTCACACTGGGCCCGGCGTAGATGGGTTGGTACCTTTTTCGCCAGGAGGTAGTCCAACGGATGCCCCATGACTCAACTTTCATGCTGAAGAGTCTTCCAGGTGTATAGGTCTTCCTTAATCTTTTCGTACCTGGGTTCACCATCCATGACGGCGGTCACCACATTCTGGTTCACGATCAGTTGGTAGAATGGGGGCATCTCCATGTCTTCCCACAAGTCACGTACGTCATATTGTCTTGGCATGAATTTGGCAACAATAGAGGACCAGTTGCCCATAGCAACCAATCAGATTGCTTCTTAAATTTTTTAGACCTTTTTAAAAATTCAAGTAGTGATCTGATTGGTTGTTATGGGCCACTGGTCAACTTTTCCTCTGCACAAATTTTGATAAATCTTCCCCCAGTGAATCTGCTGCAAAGTCCCACGTAACACCTGTAAATTCAGATTTGCTGTGGACCTGTTGCAGATTTCACCCTTTGTATGTACAGATGTTCTTTCCTGTTCTCTGTGGCCAAGTCCATGCCCATAAAAAAATTAAAAAAAATTAAAAAGGCACATGAATCTCCCCTTAGGCTACGCTCACACCTTAGCATTTCCGTGCAGAGTTCTGTATGGAAATTCCGCTCCAGCAGAGTCCCATTGAATTCAACGGGATTCTGCTGCACTGTGCACACTGTGGAATTTCTGTGCAATATGTTTCCAGCACGGAAATTCCAAATTCCATGTCTGCAGAAAAAAAAATGAACCCTTTCATTTTTTTTCTGCGGACTCTGCACATAATGCATATCTGTCTATGAGACGCCGCATTCCTGTGCAGTCCTAGCCCTGGCATATTATGCTGGCACTCGCAGTCTCTGAAATGTCCGCACAGAGATTTTTCACGTGGATATTCTGAGATCTGAACATAGCCTTTCAGCCATCTACAACTGACCTAAATTTCGCATAGAACTGATCACGTAATATTGTGATATAGCATGAAAGCTCTACAGTATGGTCGCCTTAATGTTAGTGAGGGTTGTCCACCCCCCAGGGTTATACTGAGCGCACAGAGAATTGTGATCTTTCTGGTTCAGTACTATGATGAATGGGTGAGCACACAGCTGTGTGATATGTATGACCTACCTGTTATGATGTGGCACATTACTCCTCTGAGCTGAACCAGTGGTCTTTATGTGTTAATGTTAGATTGGAATATTTATGCTTCTCAATATGAGACTAGACCACTGATAAGAACAGATACTACACTTGATCTTAGGCAAAAGGCTGAGAAGCAATAGTCCTCCTATTGTCTCTGCTGGGTCTCGCCCATCTTCTTGCTGACAATTTCTTTGGCCTCTTGGATTTTTCTCTGGTGGTCAGAGACCCATTACAGGGAGGCTTGCGGACAGAGTTATTGAATGGGGCTTGAAGCCCAAATGTTCGGTATTTAGGCAGCTGCCCATGTCGCCCCATCATCAAGTAGAAAGGGGTGTACCCTGTAGAACAGTGGACTGTGTTATTATAGATCTCCAATAATTTGGGCAGCAGTCGGGGCCACTGTTCTTGCCTTGACACAGAAGCTGCTCGCAACATGTGGATAAAGACTTGATTGATGTGCTCACAGAGCCCGTTCCCCTGGGGGGGGAAAGCAGTAGTCCAAAGTTTCTTGCAGGCATGGAATTGACACAGCTCTTGGAAGGGTTGGGCCTTGAAGGCCGTCCCCCAGTCCGTTAGGACAGACTCCGGACACCCAAGGGTTTGCACCCAATTGGAGTAGAACATCTGGGCCGCTGTCTTGGCTGTGAGATCTTTGACGGGGACAATGACAACCCATTTATAGTAGTGATCCACCATGGTGAGAGCATAAGTGTACACAGACCGGGTAGGAGACAACTTGACATGGTCTAGCACAACCAACTGGTTAGGCCTTTCACTTTGGATGGAATGGAGGGGTGCTCTTGCAGTTACAGACTGCACATTCACTGCACCATTTTTCAACATCGCTTCACATTCCGATCCAATAGAATCTTCACCTGACAGTAGCTTCGGTCTTGTGGATTCCAAAGTGTCCCGGATGATCATGGCATGCATTGAGGACCATCGCCGTATCTCTTCAGGGAATCAGAATCTGATGAAGTCGATCACCAGAGACCACATCCAAAGAATTTCGGTACAACAGTCTTTTGTGCACAAACAGTTGCTTCCTCTCATTTCAGCTAGTAGTCACACTGGGCCGGGCGTAGACGGGTTGGTACCTTTTTCTCCAGAAGGTAGTCCAACAGATGCCCCATGACTCGACTTTCGTCCTGAATAGTCTTCCAGGTGTATAGGTCTTCCTTAAACCTTTCGGACCTGGGTTCACCGTCCATGAGAGCAGTCACAACATTCTGGTTCCCGAACTGTTGGTAGAATGGGGGCATTTCCATGTCTTCCCACACGTCTTCGACAGGTGGTTCTTCACCGGGGGTCATCCTGAACAGTACGTCGGTATTGTCATTCGACTTGCCGCTTCTGTACGTGATGATTAAACTGAAATAGGCTAATCTTGAAGCCCAACGCTGCTCGATGGCACCCAACTTGGCAGTGTTCAGGTGGGTCAATGGGTTATTATCTGTGTAGACAGTAAATGGCGTGGCAGCCAAATAGTCTTTGAACTTTATGGTCACGGTCCACACCAGGGCGGGGAGTTCCAACTTGAATGAGCTGTAATTTGTATAATTCTTCCCTGCTCCTTGAAGGTTACGACTGGCATAGGCAAATACTCGCTCTTGCCCTTCCTGGACTTGTGACAGGACAGCTCCCAGACCTTCAAAACTGGCATAAGTGTACAGCCGGAATGGCTGACTGTAGTCTGGATATGCCAAGATGGGTGGTTCTGGCAGCAGACCCATATGGCAGATAATAGACAATGCCGTCTCCTAAAAGTCCAGGACTGTTCCTGCCTGACAATGGAGGAGGCGCCCTCACTTCAAAGCGATGGCTTTCCGCTCCCTTTCACTAAATAACTTGTAATGCATATGTGCAGAAACAATATGATTAAACATACCTCATATAATGATGCATCATTATATCCCCATAGTAAAAAATATACATATAAGGTGATACCCAAACACCAAAACAAAATAAAGTATGATACAAAGAATTAGACCTCTACGCTTTTCCCCCCAGTATCATGATGGTCACAGGGGTTCCTCAGGAGGTTTTACCAGAAAATACTGTGTGTGGGTATGGAAACAGTGTTAGGGTGGTTTCACACCATGATTTGTACTTACGGTTCCCGTATACAGCTGGGAGGAGGGGGCGGGGCTTAATCGCGGTGCCCGCACTCAGCCGTATAGGGGAACCGTATTTAATGCATGTCTATGAGCCGATCGGAGTGAACCGCAGTGTGGTCGACCGCGTTTTTTCCTACGGTTGGGAAACCACATATGGCCGAAAACGCAGCCAACCGGAGGCTGCGGTTCACTCCGGTTGGCTCATAGACATGCATGAAATACTCCTCCCAGCCGTATACGGGAACCGTAAGTACAAAACGTGGTGTGAAACCACCCTTATAGATATCCCAACGTTGGTCCATACTCCACTATCACAGGGAGGCATATAGCTCCAATGCATGCAACTGTTGTAGACGGCTGTAAGGTAAGGTTCACGTACGTCTTACTGTTATATTGTCTTGGCATGGATTTGGCAACAATAGTGGACCACTTGCCCATAGCAACCAATCAGATTGCTTCTTAAATTTTTAAAGTAATGATCTGATTGGTTGTTATGGGCCACTGGACAACTTTTTCTCTGCACAAATTTTGATAAATCTCCCCCAGTGGATCTGCTGCAAAGTCCCACGTAACACCTGTAAATTCAGATTTGCTGTGGACCTGTTGCAGATTTCTCCCTTTGTATGTACAGGTGTTCTTTCTAGAGATGAGCGAACTTACAGTAAATTCGATTTGTCACGAACTTCTCGGCTCGGCAGTTGATGACTTTTCCTGCATAAATTAGTTCTGCTTTCCGGTGCTCCGGTGGGCTGGAAAAGGTGGACACAGTCCTAGGAGACTCTTTCCTAGGAATGTATCTACCTTTTCCAGCCCACCGGAGTACCTGAAGGCTGAACTAATTTATGCATCAACTGCCGAGCCGAGAAGTTTGTGACGAATCGAATTTACTTTAAGTTCGCTCCTCTCTAGTTCTTTCCTGTTCTCTGTGGCCAAGTCCATGCCCATTAAAAAAAAAGACACGTGAATCTCCCCTTAGGCTATGTTCACACCTTAGCATTTCCGTGTGGAGTTCTGCACGGAAATTCTGCTCCAGCAGAGTTCCATTGAATTCAATTGGATTCTGCTGCACTGTACACACTGTGGAATTTCCGTGCAAAATATGTTTCCGGCACGGAAATTCCAAATTCTGTGTCCGCAGAAAGAATTAACTCTTTCATTTTTTTTTCCTGCAGACTCTGCACAGAATGCATATCTGTCTATGAGACGCCGCATTCCTGTGCTGTCCTAGTGCCAGCATATTACTCGCAGTCTCTGAAATGTCCACACAGAGATTTTCCATGTGGACATTCCAAGGTCTGAACATTGCTTTTCAGCCGTCTACAACCTAAATTTCCCATAGAACTGATCACGTGATGTTGTGATATAGCATGAAAGCTCTAGAGTATGGTCTCCTTAATGTTAGTGAGGGTTCTCCACCCCCCAGGGTTATACTGAGCACACAGAGAATTGTGATCTTTCTGGTTCAGTACTATGATGAATGGGTGAGCACACAGCTGTGTGATATGTGTGACCTACCTGTTACGACTGATGCACATTACCCTTCTGAGCTGAACCAGTGGTCTTTATGTGTTAATGTTAGATTGGAATATTTATACTCAGACTTTTGATTGAGATCAAATGTAGTATCTGTTCTTATCAGATGGTCAACTGCTGAGGAGCAGGTTTTCTGGGGCTGGCATTATGTAACCAGATCAATCAGTACCCCGATCAGGTCTGGTCATTAGGTTGGGGTGTGTAGAGTCAAGGTACTTTTGTATCTCGGGGAGTAATGTTACTGAGGTGTCTTAACTCTCTCGGGACAGTCCTCACTGAGGGGCAGCACTGCACCATATCTTATCACACTTGGAATCTCGGCCTTCTGGTTAGGATCATGGAAATTCTTACAGATCTGGCCGGGGATGTTCGGGCAGTAATTCACTGTATTCATCCTCTTGTTCATTTGTACGTCTTTTTTCACTGTCACATTTGTCATGTTTGTGTTCACTTGGATTGGTCAGGGTGCGGTGTTCTTCCTGGTGGTCTAGGGGAAGTGTGTGCGGCCTTCTTGTTCCACACCGCCCTGCAACCCCCGGGGGAGAGATGTCATCAGTATACAGGTCCTAGGTAGATGCCGGGAGCACTTGTGGTCCCCTTGCAGCTTTGGCAAAAAGAAACATCGAACAAGTGACATCGAAGCCGGACCTTGGAATATTTATGCTTCTCAGTCTTTTGAATGGGATCAAGTGTAGTATCTGTTCTTATCAGGTGGCCTGCTGCTGAGGAGCCGGTGTACCAGGGTGTTCTGGGGCTGGTATTATGTAACCAGATCAATGGCAACCCTGATGAGACCTGGTCATTGGGCTTGGGTGTTATAGAGCCAAGGTACTTTTGTGTATTGGGGAGTAATGTTACTGATGTGTTCTCTGCTTTTTGGCTAAGATCAAGTGCAGTACCTTTCCTGTTAGTTGGCGGTGTGGAAGACCACCAAGGCAGGATGAGGGGTAGCAGGGATGGTTGTATGGGAAGCAGTCATCTCTGACGAGCCCTGCTCCCAGCTGGATCTGGCCATAAGGTCTGGGTAGAGTGAAGGCCGAGGTGCACAAGTGCCCTGGGAGTGGTGACCCCACGGTGCCGGAATTCACTTGGGATTTGCGGCCCCACTTGAAGGAAAGCACGTAGCACGCACTTTGGGGGATATTTATCAAAGTTGTCTATGTCCCGCATCAATATAGACCAAACTACAGAGGGTTAGGCTGGTCTATTGTGCGCCTAATTTATCCAATGGTGCACAGCTCTTGATAAGTTCTGTGCACAGATTTCATGATCTATGCTTTAGTCTATATTTAAACCTGCTCCAACATGGTCTGACATTTCGGCGTACTTTCAGCCTATGCGACGTGTCACTGAAAAGTCGCTTTTGATAAATTCAGCACCAGCAGTCTAAAATAGACTAGAATGCATCATGTTCTAAAAATCCTCTAGAGCAAAAGTTGCAGAAAAGTTGCACATATTTAGACTGCGACTTTCTGTGTGACAAATAACTAGTCTAAATCCTTTGATAAATCTCCCCCAATATCTCACACTCTTCTGGGCACTCACCCTTAGTATCCCGGCCTTCTGGCTAGGATCGGGGAATTTTTAGAGTTCCGGTCGGATGTCCGGGCAGTATTACACACTGCGCACATCCACTTATTTATTTATTTATTTATTTATTTTTGTCACTGTGTCCACTTTTTGTGTTTGTAGCTTTACTGAGGGTAGACAGATGGTAAAGTCTATACAGTTCAGCCAGGGACCACGGAGGTGACCAGTGACACAGAGACCTTAAAGGGGTAATCCAGGATTTTTTTATTTTATTTGACTATGCTACAGAGGCTGTAAAGTTAGTGTAGTTCATAATATAGTGTCTGTACCTGTGTATAACGTTTTTTTCACAATTCTTCTGTGATTTTCACCCCAATATTTATTTTTAACAGCATACAAAATGACTGTTGTCTCAGATTTTTCCCATGTTGCAATGCGGCCGAGACCTGAATCACTAGTCAGCTGATGACAGGGAGCCTGCCTGCTGGGTTGAGCGATCGCTTGGTGGGAGAGAGATCAATCTGCAACTAATGCAACAGCTGTAGGCACCCTGATTGAAAACCACAGGTCTTTTGAATGGATGCAGCTAATTTATGTTTCAATGGGTGGGGTGGCTGATGTGTGGGAGGGAGGTAAATGGAATTACATGATTTGTAGGCCAAAAAGACTCAAACAGGAAATACCAGTTCACAAAAAGCTAGCCACAGTGTTATGGGTATCTCACAACATAGCCATTTAGTCCCAAGATAAGCGCAGATCCTACCTGAGCATGTCCATTTTTGTCTGGCAGGTACATACTGTACTAAAATCACCTTATGGTGGATAACCCCTTTAAGGGCTTGCTGGGACTTGTAGTAGGACAGGACAATTTAATGCAGGCCACGCTGACTTGACAGTTGCTGACAGGGACTGACTTGATTGCCGACTGACAAAGCTATGACTGTAGATTACTTGCAATTGACTGTGGCTGCAGACTGGACTTGAGACCTTCAATGACACTGGACACACACCTAGACTTGACTGCACTGGACCTCAGCAATAAGAGCTCTAAGCTCCAAGAGAGCAAGCAGAGGCTCCACCCAGGGCTTATATGGTGGAGACTAGCAGGGAGCCCATAGGGAGCCCCTGGTCACTGGTACCGCCTGGGTAACAATCACATGGTACATTTCTTAAAGCAACAACACATTATATATTATAATACATAGCAAAACATATATACAGGGGCAAACAAGTACAAGGGGCCCAGAGGATACTGAAGAGAGGCTGCCAGACAGGGCAGCAAGGGTACTGGGCCACCACACAATTGAGTGACGCGTTTCAGTGGACGAATCCACCTTAGTCATACTACCTTCACAAATGATCTGTCCGGACTATGGAGGGGAGGAGCTCCTCCCCTATATAGTCCGGACTGATCATTTGTGCAGGTAGTATGACTAAGGTGGATTCGTCCACTGAAACGCGTCACTCAATTGTCCAAACCTTTTGATGCCATTGTCTCATGAAGCTTGAATAAAGAATACGCTTTTACCGCATGCCGCTGCTGTGCTGGACTTCACCTTTCTTTCTTCAGTGATCAAGACGTGTGGTCCACACGTGTCCGTGACAGAGCAGACGTGGTGGTGAGCTGGACTTTACCTGTATTCACTGAGTGGTAGTACTGCACCATATTTTTTTTTACCTTTGGCATCACCCTTGGAATCTCAGCCTTCTGGCTAGGATCTAGTAGCTGTTGCAAAACTACAACTCCCAGCATACTCAGACAGTCTTTGGCTGTCCGGCATGCTGGGAGTTGTAGTTTTGTAACTTGGGAAAACACTGCTTTATTCTAAAGCTGGTTGAAGATGGTTTGTTGAGATGAACGTCTATGGTGGCCTTCCAACTCGCCACTGATAGATGATGTGGGTGGAAAGAAGAGTCAGTTGTGTTGGATTGTTTCCTTATTGTTCTGAGAGAGATAAGTCACCTCCAAAGCTGTCTGGCTGCGGCTTACCCCTCCTTCCCCATAGAAAGTACATAAATGGTCGGGGGGGGAGATATCTATCAGCCAAATGGACTTTTAGATATAAAAATATGGTCACCTTAACGGAGTATTCCAGATATGGCAACAGTAGGGGAGATTTAATAAAACCTGTACAGAGGAAAAGTTGACCAGTTGCCCCTAGCAACCAATCAGATCGCTTCTTAAAAATTGTAGAGGCCTTTCTGAAAATTCAAGTTATGATTTGATTGGTTGCTATGGGCAACTGTTCAACTTTTCCTCTGTACAGGTTTTGATAAATCTCCCCAAATAAATCTGCTGCAGAGTCCCATGTAACACCTGCAGATTAACCTAAATTTACATTCTTATTGGTCACGTGATGTGTTATATATCTTACTGATCATGTGATGTGTTATATATCTTACTGATCATGTGATGTGTTATATATCTTACTGATCATGTGATGGTGTTATATATCTTACTGATCACGTAATGTTGGGATATAGCACGAAAGCTCTAGAACAGTGGTCTCCAACCTGCGGACCTCCAGATGTTGCAAAACTACAACTCCCAGCATGCCCGGACAGCCAAAGGCTGTCCAGGCATGCTGGGAGTTGTAGTTTTGCAACATCTGGAGGTCCGCAGGTTGGAGACCATTGCTCTAGAGTATGGTCTCCTTAATGTTAGTGAGGGTTCTCCACCCCCCAGGGTTATACTGAGCACACAGAGAATTGTGATCTTTCTGGTTCAGTACTATGATGAATGGGTGAGCACACGGCTGTGTGATATGTGTGACCTACCTGTTACGACTGATGCACATTATCCTTCTGAACTGAACCAGTGGACTTTATGTATTTATGTTAAATTGGAAGATTTATACTGCTCAGTCTTTTGATTGAGATCAAGTGTTGTATCTATTCTTATCAGATGGCCCGCTGCTGAGGAGCAGGTGTACAGGGGCTGGCATTATGTAACCAGATCAATCAGTACCCAGATCAGGTCTGGTCATTAGGGTGGGGTGTGTAGAGTCAAGGTACTTTTGTATCTTGGGGAGTAATGTTACTGAGGTGTCTTAAAGGGGTACTCCGGTGAAAACCTTTTTTCTTTTAAATCAACTGGCAGAAAGTTAAACATATTTGTAAATTGCTTCTATTAAAAAATCTTAATCCTTCCCGTACTTATTAGCTGCTGAATACTACAGAGGAAATTATTTTCTTTTTGGAATGCTCTCTGATGACATCACGAGCACAGTTCTCTCTGCTGACGTTATTATAATAATAATAATGTTTTATTTATTGCTGTTCTTAGTGGGATTTGAACCCAAGTCCCCAGCACTGCAAGGCAGCAGTGCTAGCCAATGTGCAACCATGCTGCCCTTAGCATACATTTGCTATGCATACATCTGCTATGCATACATCTGCTATGCATACATCTGCTATGCATACATCTGCTATGCACGGTTGCTAAAATGGACAGACATGTCAGCAGAGAGCACTGTGCTCCTGATGTCATCAGTGTTGCAAAAAGAAAGGAATTTTCTCTGTAGCATTCAGCAGCTAATAAGTACTGGAAGGATTAAGATTTTTTAATAGAAGTAATTTACAAATATGTTTAACTTTCGGCCACCAGTTGATTTAAAAGAAAAAAGGTCTTCACCGGAGTACCCCTTTAACTCTCTCGGGACAGTCCTCACTGAGGGGCAGCACTGCACCGTATCTTATCACACTTGGAATCTCGGCCTTCTGGTTAGGGTCATGGAAATTCTTACAGATCTGGCCGGGGAAGTTCGGGCAGTAATTCACTGTATATTCATCCTCTTGTTCATTTGTACGTCTTTTTTCACTGTGTGACATTTGTCATGTTTGTGTTCACTTGGATTGGTCAGGGTGCGGTGTTCTTCCTGGTGGTCTAGGGGAAGTGTGTACAGTGTTCTTCCTGGTGGTCTAGGGGAAGTGTGTGCGGCCTTCTTGTTCCACACCGCCCTGCAACCCCCGGGGGAGATGTCATCAGTATACAGGTCCTAGGTAGATGTCGGGAGCAATTGTGGTCCCCTTGCAGCTTCGGCAAAAAGAAACATCGAACAAGTGACATCGAAGCCGGACCCTTGTAGGTGTCTTCTGTCCAAGAGGTGGAGGGAAGGTTTGTTGGGCGGGGGGGAGGGGGCTCTTTTCTTTAGAATAAGGGCTTGTGTTGGACCGCATTTGTGGTATCCCAGCACCAAAAGCTGACCTGTTGGGATGCAGATCTCCTCGGGCATGCCTGCAGCACCTATGTTGAGCCCGCTAAAAGACTGTCTGTTATTTTTCATATGTTCATGCACTTTATTACATATTGATTTATGTTTGCCATATGCACTGTATAATATGTTATTTATATGTGTTGTACCTTTCAGAGCATAGGAGCAGTGTAAAGCAGGTGACTCTGCCTGCCCAATGGGAATCCCTAAATTGTTCAGTATATAGTATAGTGGGGGTGGAGTTACCCCAGTCAAGTTCCCGTTTAATCTGAGCTCCAGTGGGGAAAGGAGGTAAAGTTGTGTGTGGAGAAACTCTAAGGGAAGCCTAATAAAACATCTCTTCTAAAGTCGTTGAAAGTCAAGCCCTGGACATCGACAGAACCCTAGCTGGCGTGGAGAATCTATAGTCTCAAATCTCAAGTCAGTATATTAATCAAGTGGGTGAAAAGCACCATAAGTCCCAGCAAGGCAACAGGGATACCAACAGGTTACACTGCATCCCTTTTACTCTGCTCCAAAACGTGTGTGTGATACCATCTGCCCCCAGCTCAGTAGAAGGCAGTTATCCGTAACCCGACATCTGTGTGTTTCTTTACTCCCCGTGTCTGGCCCAGGAGAAGCTGTCTCCACCTTGGACCATGTATAGGATAACCGTGCCTTGGCATCACGAAGTGATAGGAATTCCTTGCACCCCCGTGGCACCACACATTCTTGCGCATGTTTATTATTGTGACATCCTTGCACTTTGGTGATAGAGCACGTTCCTCTGGGTGGGTGTCTGGGCAGTATTACACTGCACACATTTACTTATTTATTATTTATGTTTTTTGTTACTGTGCTTACATTTGTGTTCTTTTTATGTACACAAGGATTGGTCAGGGTGTGGTGCCCTTCTTGGTGTCCCTCCTGCCGGGCTAGGGGAAGTGTGGGTGGCCATTAGGTTCCTCATCTCCGTGCCATGCCCGTATCCCAAACGGTTTCCCTGGCTCCTTGGTGACAACCTGGCTAATGCCTAGTTGTTCACAGGAGCATTTCGGTCCCTGAGTAGCTTCGGCAAAAGGAGACATTGTAACCTTGCAGGTGTCTTTTGTCCCTGAGGCGAAGGGTTGGGTTTATTGAGGGGGGCCTCTCTCCGGGCCGTCTGACGAGGGATGTCGTGCAAGTGAGGAGGGGGTGCACGCTTCCTACCTAATGTGGACAAACGATGTTGCCTATCTAATGTGGGGAAACTATGCTGCCTACCTAATGTGGACAAACTCCTGTGTGCCTCCCATGAACTTCGAATAAAGCTATCTTCTGGCTCTACTACCTTGGTCACTGGGGAGTGCTCCGTATATATATATATTATCTCTTTTTGGCTGTATTGAAACTACAACTCCCAGCATGCCTATACAGCCAAAAGCTGTTTAAGCATGCTGGGAGTTATAGTTTAGTAACAGCTGAAGGCACCCTAGTTGCGAAACACTCACCTGCTATCATACCGGGCTACCTAACTTATGTACATACATGCCTACCTAACTGCCTGGCTACATACCTTACTACCTACTTACCTTAAAAACTGAATACCTAACTACCTGGTTAGTTACCTACCTACTTACCTGACTAATTGGCTACCTACGTGCCCATTTTTACTGAGCGGGACACCAAGGGGGCATTTTTTATAGTGTAGAGGAGGGCACTGGAAATATGCAGAGTCTAACATGTTTGTCCTGCATATGCGGAAGAGATGAAGTTTTGTCTGGAAGAATCCATCATGTTGGTCTGATCCAAATGGAGAAGAAAAGGAAAGAGGACGATGCTGATCAAAAAAGACGCCATTTGTAAGCCCCTAGATGAAATTTTATGTCTACGCTCATACGTGAGTAATTTCTGCTGCAGATTTGCTTTAGTAGATTTTGCTGCCCACTGACTTTAAGCGGTAGCAAAATCTGCTACAGCAAATCTCCAGCAGAAAATATGCAGGTGTGACCATACTCTTAATCCCCTATGGGGTCCAACTCCAAGGTTTTGGTGCTCAAATCAGGGCTGAAGATTTATTGCACCATATAATATAAAGTGCTTTGTTTTATGGTGCAATTAATCTTCAGCCATGATTTGAACACTGAAACCTTGGAGTTGTGCTGTTACTTTCTTTGCCTTTCTATACTGTGTACAGCTGGTATCTACCTCTATATAGTTCTGTATATAATCACTTATATAGTATACAGAACCTGTGTACAGCTGGTATCTACCTCTATATGTCTTCTATATAATCACTTATATGGTATACAGAGCCCGTGTACAGCTGGTATCTACCTCCTATATGGTCCTGTATATAATCACTTATATGGTATACAGAACCTGTGTACAGCTGGTATATACCACTATATGGTCCTGAATATAATCATTTATATGGTATTCAGAACCTGTGTACAGCTGGTATCTACCTCTATATATGGCCCTGTATATAATCACTTCTATGGTATATAGAACCTGTATACAGCTGGTATCTACCTCTAGGCGGCGGCGGCGGCGGCGGACAAAACTAGCAGTGTGCACAAGTGCATGTGTTTCATTTTGTTTGGAGATGCTGACCATTTTTGGTTTTTTGGTACTGGTATTATTGGTAATATTGGTCTTAGATTTGGTTAGATAAGGTCACTAAGAGTATGGTGATAATATGTATGGTGTTAATATTTTTCCTTGTATACTGGTATACTGTGCGCAATTGGGTGTGTATGAGGGTGTGCTAAGGGGCTTGACTGGGGTGTAGTTAGGGGCGTGGCTTGTGCCATAAGCTCAAGCCTCCAGTCGTTTGCAGACTTAGCAATGCCCCTGCTTGAGAGCATGTACCTCATTTCTCTGTTCTTTAAAAAAAAACACCTGGAAATTCAGATTTGCAGATTTAACCCTTTGCCTGTACAGGTGTTCTTCCCTGTTCTCTGTGGCCAAGTCCATGTCCACCCAAAAAGTTTTAAAAAAAAGACAAGTGAATCTCCTTTTACAGAAGTCTACAACCTAAATTTACTATCTTACTGATCACGTAATGTTGTAATATAGCATGAAAGCTCTAGAGCGGGGCTCCGGCTTGAGATGCGCTCCGCTAATGGGGATCCAGGACACTTGTCTCGATCACCAGGCGAGCGAGTGTTGCTTCAAGCTGTGTGCGTACACACTCACACAGCTTAAGCCTCCTCTCAGTGTAAGCTGCAGGACCTGTGGCTTCACTGAGAGGAGACCTGTGACCTCTTCCCCCAACGCAGCGCAGGTGCTGATGACATCACTCATCGGTGCCTGCACTGTACTGGGAGAAGAGCGCAGCCAGCCTGTGCTGCCGTGGAGATCCCGGACTGCGACATAGATGAGTAAAAGGGATTGGATGGGGGGGTGCAGGTGAGGGGATAATGATTTAAATGTGAAGGAGAACTGGCTACTTCTCTACCTGGCTAACTACAAAATGATAGGGGTGCGAGTGATGATGATGAGGGGGAAGGGGGGTGCAAGTGACGGGGACTATTTACTAAACCCCAGGGCCGTAGCCCGGGGTAAAAAACACCCCTATTAACTAACAACTCTAAAAAGTAACTTTTATTGTTCCTATTAAAATGTAAATAATCCCAGAAAAAGAACTTTAAAAGGTGACAGGGAGGGGGCTGATGATTTGGATATGAAGGAGCACTGGCTACTTCCCTACCTGGCTACATACCCACCTACATAGCTACTTACCTACATAGCAACCTAACTACCTACTTGCTATCTAACTACTTACCTATCTACCCAGGTACCCACCTACATACATAGCTACCCATTTACCTACCTGTGAACTTATCTCCATATCTGCTTACGTACCTGCATAGCTACCTACCTACTTATATCCAAGGAAAATCGTAGCTCACCAAAGTATAAAGAGCAGAATTCAGTGCAGTTTATTCCATTTCTAACAGTGTTACAGAGCAGGCTACCTTTCATTGCCTCTCATGCTTGACAAAGGCGAAGACAGGTTGATGAAACATAGCTTGCTCTATAACGCTGTTTGGAATGGAATAAACTCCATCGAATTCGGCACTTCTGGGGACTACACTGGAAAAATGCAGAAACTAAGATGTTTGTCTTGCAGATGCTGCAGTGATGGGTTTTGGCTGGAAGAAGTCGTCATGTCGGTCTGAGCCAGAAGGAGAACAGAAGGAAAGAGGACGATGCTGACCGTAAAAGATGTAAATTGTGAGTCAGTTAATGTAACTGTATGTATATTATTGCACAACATGACTGGGGTCTGACCCTGTGGTCTGTATTGTGGTGGGGTCTGATTCGGGGGTCTGTATTATGGTGGGTGGTGATTCTGGGGCAGGGCCGTTTAAAGGAATTTGGGGGCCCCAAGCAAAATAGACAGGGAGGCCCCCTCCCCTCCCCACAGGGGGCATTATATGTGAGGGGCACATGACAGGGGGGCATTATATGGGCACATGACAGGGGGAAGCCCTGTCATGTGCCCCTCACATATAATGCCCCCATATGATGTGCCCCTAATATATAATACCCCCTGTCCTGTGCCCCCCCCCCACATATAATGCCCCCCTGGCATGTGCCCCTCACTTATAATAAACCCTGCCATGTGCCCCTCACATATAATGACCCCTGTGCTGTGTCCCTCATATATAATACCCCCTGTCCTTTGCCCCCCACATATAATGCCCTATGTCCTGTGCCCCTCACATATAATGCCCCCATCATGTTCCCCTCACATATAATGCCCCCTGTCCTGCCCCCTCAGGGGGCAATATACGTGAGGGGCACAGGACATGGGACATTATATGTGAGGAGCACAGGACAGGGGTTATTATAAGTGAGGGGCACATGTCAGGGGGGCATTATATGTGAGGGGCACATGACAGGGGGGGCATTATAAGTCAGGGGCATATGTCAGGGGGCATTAAATGGGCAAATTACAGGGGGGGGACTGTCATGTGCCCCTCACATATAATGCCCCCTTATCATGTGCCCCCCACATATAATGCCCCCCTGACATGTGCCCCTCACTCATAATAACCCGTCATGTGCCCCTCACATATAATGCCCCCCTGTCCTGTGCCCCCCACATATAATGCCCTATGTCCTCTGCCCCTCACATATAATGCCCCCGTCATGTTCCCCTCACATATAATGCCCCCTGTCCTGCCCCCTCAGGGGGCATTATATGTGAGGGGCACAGGACAGGGGTTATTATAAGTGAGGGGCACATGACAGGGGGGGCTGTCATGTGCCCCTCACATATAATCCCCTGTACCATAGCGCTCAAGCAGCTCTCACCTTTCTCACACGCTGCTCTGTTCTTGCAGTGTGAGCCACAGGGATGTAATCTCAGGGCGCTGGCAGCTCACACTGCAAATACAGAGCAACCTGTGAGAAAGGTGAGGGAACGGTGGAGCGGGACAGCTGACAGCTCCACCATGCTACAGGACAGGAGGGGCTTTAGTCTCTGCCTCCCGTCCCGCTCCAGGCTCTCGCACTGCTGGCCTGGCCTGTCAACAGGGCGAGCTGCAGAACTGGGATAGGGGCAGGAGGACGGCCCGGCAGGACAAGCACCGGCTCTGCTCGGGGCCCCAAGCAACTGCTTGGTTTGCCTATCCTGTAGCGACGGGCCTGTTCTGGGATCTGTATTATGTAAAGGGGGGAGGGTCTGTATTGTGGTGGGGTCTGATTCTGGGGTCTGTATTATGGTGGGGTCTGTATTGTGGTGGGGTCTGATTCTGGGGTCTGTATTATGGTGGGGTCTGATTCTGGGGTCTGTATTATGGTGGATGGTGATTCTGGGGTCTGTATTGTGGTGGGGTCGGATTCTGGGGTCTGTATTATGGTGGGGTCGGATTCTGGGGTCTGTATTATGGTGGGTGGTGATTCTGGGGTCTGTATTATGGTGGGGTCTGATTCTGGGGTCTGTATTATGGTGGGGTCTGATTCTGGGGTCTGTATTATGGTGGGTGGTGATTCTGGGGGTCTGTATTATGGTGGGTGCTGATTCTGGGGTCTGTATTATGGTGGGTGGTGATTCTGGGGTCTGTATTATGGTGGGGCCTGATTCTGGGGTCTGTATTATGTAAAGGGGGGAGGGTCTGTATTGTGGTGGGGTCTGATTCTGGGGTCTGTATTATGGTGGGGTCTGTATTGTGGTGGGGTCTGATTCTGGGGTCTGTATTATGGTGGGGTCTGATTCTGGGGTCTGTATTATGGTGGATGGTGATTCTGGGGTCTGTATTGTGGTGGGGTCTGTATTATGGTGGGGTCTGATTCTGGGGTCTGTATTATGGTGGATGGTGATTCTGGGGTCTGTATTGTGGTGGGTGCTGATTCTGGGGTCTGTATTATGGTGGGGTCTGATTCTGGGGTCTGTATTATGGTGGGTGGTGATTCTGGGGTCTGTATTATGATGGGTGCTGATTCTGGGGTCTGTATTATGGTGGGGCCTGATTCTGGGGTCTGTATTATGTAAATGGGGGAGGGTCTGTATTGTGGTGGGGTCTGATTCTGGGGTCTGTATTATGGTGGGGTCTGATTCTGGGGTCTGTATTATGGTGGGGTCTGATTCTGGGGTCTGTATTATGGTGGATTGTGATTCTGGGGTCTGTATTGTGGTGGGGTCTGTATTATGGTGGGGTCTGATTCTGGGGTCTGTATTATGGTGGATGGTGATTCTGGGGTCTGTATTGTGGTGGGGTCTGTATTATGGTGGGGTCTGATTCTGGGGTCTGTATTATGGTGGGGTCTGATTCTGGGGTCTGTATTATGGTGGGGTCTGATTCTGGGGTCTGTATTATGGTGGATGGTGATTCTGGGGTCTGTATTATGGTGGGGTCTGATTCTGGGGTCTGTATTATGGTGGGTGGTGATTCTGGGGTCTGTATTATGGTGGGTGCTGATTCTGGGGTCTGTATTATGGTGGGTGGTGATTCTGGGGTCTGTATTATGGTGGGTGGTGATTCTGGGGTCTGTATTATGGTGGGTGGTGATTCTGGGGTCTGTATTATGGTGGGGCCTGATTCTGGGGTCTGTATTACACAGGTCTGTATTACAATGGTTGTTCTCACTGTAAGGTCCTTGCAGCGAGAACAATATATAGGGAAAATTCTGTAAAAACAAAAACACCTTGTGACAAGCCCCACCCCCACCAAGCCACAAGCCACAAGCCACACAAATGTTGTCGGCGCACCAAGCGACTTTGAAAAAAGTTTTCAGCACAGCACTACCAAAAGGTTGCCTACCCCTGCTCTAGAGTATGGTCACCTTAATGTTAGTGAGGGTTCTCCACCCTCCAGGGTTATACTGAGCGCACAGAGAACTGTGATCTGTCTGGTTCAGTGCTATGATGAATGGGTGAGCACACAGCTGTGTGACCTACCTGTTACGCCTGATGCACATTACCCTTCTGATACAGAACTTAAGGGGTTGTACAAGTCTGTGACCGTTAGAAACGACTGTTGGTATTAAAAAATTTAATTTTAAATTGTCAGTTACATAAATAAAGATACAAGCATAAGCGCAGCTGTAGGTACTAATCACATAAGATGGCTACTCTAATAAACTTAAAGGGGTACTCCGGTGGAAAACTTTTTTTTATAAATCAACTGGTGCCAGAAAGTTAAACAGATTTGTAAATTACTTCTATTAAAAAATCTTAATCCTCCCAGTACTTATTAGCTGCTGAATACTACAGAGGAAATTATTTTCTTTTTCGAACACAGAGCTCTCTACTGACATCACGAGCACAGTGCTCTCTGCTGACATCTCTGCTGACATCGCTTCTCTGCCTTTTGGCTAAGATCAAGTGTAGTATCTGTTCTTATCAGTTTCATGCTGGTGGAGAGACACGCCAGTGTGGGGCTGGTGGGGATGGGTGCTGCATGAAGGGGCTGGTGTACCGGGGCTGGTGCCACGTAACAAGCTCAACGGCTATCCTGATGTGACCTGTTTCCTCCGGGTCTCGCCATAAGGTTGGGGGGTGTAGAGCCGAGGTACGTCTGTGCCTTGGGGAGTGGTGACCCTGAGGTGCTGATTAGTGTTGCTCGCGAATATTCGCAATTCGAATATTATTTGCGAATATCGCATATTCGCGAATATAGCGCTATATATTTGTAATTACGAATATTCGTTTTTTTTTTTTTTTTCTTCACAGTACACATCACAGTGATCACCCCTCTCTGCTTCCAGCTTGTGTGGTGTAAAGAAGGCTGTAATACTACTGTGTGAGACTGGCGTGCGAAAATTAGCATATGCAAATTTTCGCGTATGTAAATTTTTTGTATGCTAATTTTCACATATGTTAATTTTCGCATACGCGAATTTACGCATATGCGAAAATAAAACGAGAATATAACGAATATGCGAATATTCGCGAATATATGACGAATATTCGTCCATATATTCGCGAATATTCGCAAATTCGAATATGGCCTATGCCGCTCAACACTAGTGCTGATACTCATTGGGTGTTACAACGCACTGAGTGAATGCACTGCACCATTACTCTTCACCCTTGGTACCCCGGCCTTCTGGCTAGGAACAGGGCAATTTTTAGAGATCTGGCTGGATGACTGGGCAGTATATCTGCACTTGTCCACTTTTTTTTTTTTTTTTTTTGTCACTGTGCCACATTTGTGTCTTTATTTGTACATAGGATGTGTAGGGGAGGTGTGTGTGGCCATTAGGTTCCTCACCTCCCTGCAACTCCTGGGCATCTTGGCTTTGGTCAAGATGCCATCAGTATACGGCTCCTCGGCTGATACCTTGGTTGAAGCCAGGAGCATTTTTGTCTCCTTAGTAGCTTCGGTGAAAAGGGGCCTTCTGGCCCGGAAGTGAAGGGTTGGTTTGTTGTGCATGTTTTTTTTTTAGTGTGGCACTTTGGGTGATAGAGAGCACTTGCCTCGGCTCTTAAAAAAAAAAACACAGCTGTGTGATATGTGTGACCTACCTGTTACAATGTGGCACATTACCCTTCTGAGCTGAACCGGTGGTCTTTATGTGTTAATATTAGATTGGAATATTTACGCTTCTCAGCCTTTTTACTGAGATCAAGTGTAGTATCTGTTCTTATCAGATGGCTCGCTGCTGAGGATCAGGTGTACCAGTGTGTTCTGGGGCTGGCATCATGTAACCAGATCAATGGCTACCCTGATAAGACCTGGTCATTGGATTGGGGGGGGGTAGAGCCAAGGTACTTTTGTGTATTGGGGAGTAATGTTACTGATGTGTTTAAACTCCCGGGGGACGGTCCTCACTGAGTGGTACTGAAGACAGACAGGTGAAGTCCAGCAAAGCGGCATTGAGTAAAAGCGTATTCTTTATTCAAGCTTGGTTGCTATGGGCAACTGTTCAACTTTTCCTCTGTACAGGTTTTGATAAATCTCCCCAAATAAATCTGCTGCTGCAGAGTCCCATGTAACACCTGTAGATTAAGATTTGCTGTGGACCTGGTGCAGATTTCACCCTTTGCATGTTCAGGTGTTCTTCCCTGTTCTGTGTGGCCAAAAAAGACATGTGAATCTCCCATTACAGCCTTCTACAACCTAAATTTACTTTCTTACTGATCATGTGATGATGTTATATATCTTACTGATCATATGATGTGTTATATATCTTACTGATCATGTGATGTGTTATATAGCATGAAAGCTCTAGAGTATGGTCTCCTTAATGTTAGTGAGGGTTCTCCACCCCCCAGGGTTATACTGAGCACACAGAGAATTGTGATCTTTCTGGTTCAGTACTATGATGAATGGGTGAGCACACAGCTGTGTGATATGTGTGACCTACCTGTTACGACTGATGCACATTACCCTTCTGAGCTGAACTAGTGGACTTAATGTGTTAATGTTAGATTGGAATATTTATACTACTCAGCCTTTTGATTGAGATCAAGTGTAGTATTGGTTCTTATCAGGTGGCCCGCTGCTGAGGAGCAGGTGTACTGGGGCTGGTATTATGTAACCAAATAAACAGCTACTGTGATCAGATCTGGTCGTTGGGTTGGGTGTGTAGAGCCAAGGTACTTTTGTGTAACATCGGGAGGAATGTTACTGAGGTATCTAAACTCCCTGGGGATGGTCCTCCCACAGCACTGCACCATATCTTTTCACCTTTGGCATCACCCTTGGAATCTCGGTCTTCGTGCCAGGGTCATGAACATTTTTATAGATTCGGCCGGATGTTCGGGCAGTAATTCACTGCATTCATCCACTTAGTTATTTGCACGCCTTTTTTTCACTGTGCCACATTTGTCATGTTTATGTTCATTTGGATTGGTCAGGGTGCGGTGTCCTTCCTGGTGGTCTAGGGAGGTTTGTGTGGCCTTCTAGTTCCTCACCTCACTGCAACTCCGGGAGAAATGTCATCAGTATACAGTTCCTAAATAGATGCCAGGAGCACTCGAACAAGTGACATCAAACCCAGACCCTTGTAGGTGTCTTCTGGCCCGGAGGTGGAGGGTAGGTTTGTTGGGGGGCCTCTCTTCTTTTGGAGAAGGGCTTGTGTGCCCAAGGCATTACAGGGAGGTGAGGAGCCTGATAGCCACACACCTCCCCTAGACCAGCAGGGCACCCAGAAGGGCTACATCGCCCTGACAAATCCTAGTAAATGGGATGAGCACAAAACGTGGACACAGTAACATAAAACAAATAAATAAGTGAATGTGCACACTGTGATAATGCCCAGACATCCGTCCGGATCTATAAAAATGCTTCGATCCTAGCCAGAAGGCCGGGATACTTAAGGTTAGTACCCAGAAGAGTGAGAGAAATAGTGCGTTCTACATGCCATCTTTTAAGTGGGGCGACTAACTCCCAAGTGAATTCTGTTACCCTGGGGTCACCACTCCCAGGGCACTTTTGCACCTTGACTCTTACTCTACCTGGACCGTACGGCCAGATCCAGCATAAACCGGTCTCATGAAGGATATACAGCCATCTCTAGTACACCTGCCCCGCTGTATGGTTCCCCATCCTGCCTTGGTGGTCTTCCGCACCGCCCAGGGGGGTGGACATTAAAAAAAAACTCCTGCTGGCTGACGGGCTTTTAACCTGCACGTTGTGACACTTTGCTCCGAATAAAGGATTATCGTTTCACCGCCGCCTGATGTGTGCCGTCCTCTTCTTCCCGGTCGTCTGATCTGCATTACTGCTTGTTCCTGGGACTGAGCACCGTACCGGCGGATCCACGCTGCATACAGGTCCGTACCTCCGCTTCTTACCACATCTCCTCTATTGCGAACATTGCCGTTGTGAGGGAGTGCATAGACACCTGTGCCGATCGCTCTGCCTATAGTGTTGAACTTAAAAAAAAAACTACTTGTCCAAGAGGCTAAAATGGAACACATCTACTTGTCCTGGTATACAAAATAATTTCAACCAAAATAGTACGTAAATATGGTCTTTATTAGTTTTTGCGCTTTTGTTTTCTCCTCCTTGCCCTATAATAGCCATAACTATTATTATTTCCATCTAAAGACCCAAATGAGGGCTTGTTTATTTAGGCACCAATTTTACTTTGCAATGATACCTTTCATTCTTCCATAACATATGCTCATATGCTTCTATTAAAAAATCTTAATCCTACCAGTTCATATCAGCTGCTGAAGTTGAGTTGTTTTTTCTGTATGACCACAGTGTTCTCTGACACCTTTGTCTGTCTCAGGAATTGTCCAGAGCAGGAGAGGTTTGTTATGGGGATTTGCTCATGCTCTGGACAGTTCCTGACATGGACAGACAGAGATGTCAGCAGACAGCACTGTTGTCATGCAGAAAAAACAACTCAACTTCAGCCGCTGATAAGTACTGGTAGGATTAAGATTTTTTTTTTTTTAAAGAAGTAATTTACAAATCTGTTTAACATTCTGGAGCCAGTTGATATGTAAAAAAATAGCTTTTCACTGGAATATCTCTTTAATATGTTTTTTTTTTATTATTAATCTTTATTTTATTTTTTTTATACACTTTATTAGATTCCTCATACAAATCAATGCAGTTCTTGATCTGTGGGTTGAGCCTGCACCAGGCAGGCTCAATCAAATACAGATCCACGGCAGCCATAAAAGGAGAGGTAAGCCCTCTGGCTACCTCCACAGTGGAGTGGATGAATGGGTGAGCACACAGCTGAGTGATATGTGTGACCTACCTGTTACGACGTGGCACATTACCCTTCTGAGCTGAAACAGTGGTCTTTGTGTGTTAATGTTAGGTTGGAATATCTGTTTCTCAGTCCTTTGATTGAGATCAAGTGTAGTATCTAACAAAATGAAAAGATAACACCAGCGCTGAATAGATCCTGTACAAGCTGCCTAGATACAACAGGTGGATTTCGGCTAAAACCACCAAAAATGGAGCTGTATACAATATATATAAATATGTATTTTAATAATAAAAACTACAAAATAGTGATAGAAGCTCACTTACTAAAATGTGTATGGAGCTTGTCCCTTTGTACATGCTTTTTGTGCTTGGAGTAGTTTTCAGGAGTCCGTGGTTCCAGTCAGCCTAGTAGCCGGGAGATCTGCCCCGGCCGGTGGCATCTCACCGGTTTGCTGTACTGTTGGTAGATTATGGAGTGCTGTGACCTAGCGATGCGAGTGATGTCACTACTACAGGCAGAGCGCGAGGCCAAAATGCAACTAACGCGTTTCGTAAAGTAACGCTTTCCTTCATCAGAGATGGACATGAAGGGGGGTTGTAGTCTAGCAACAGCTAGTGGAAGGATGGTGGATGTGCGGTGCGGGTGAGTTGGAGAAAGGATGGGAGATGTGCGAACAAACTGTGTCCCCGTCACCATGAGAGAGGGTAGCAGGGATGGAGTGTGAAGGAGCGGGCTGTAAGACTGAAAACTTTTTTCAGGGAGATTTATCAAAACCTGCCTCCTATCATTTTTTTCAAAGAGGGGCATGCTGTCTGGACATGCTGGGAGTTGTAGTTTTGCAACAGCTGAAGACACACTCTTTGGAAAACACAGTCTTTATGAGGTTAATAATGCCATTCTTTCCTTGAGATTTGTGGCACAGATGCAAATACTTTAGAGCAGGGGTTCTCAACCAGGCGTACGTGTACCCCTAGGGGTAAGCCAAGGGTTATGCGGGGCTACGACAATTCACTGACAAATACCTGCCTAGCATTGGCCAGTATTTATCAGTGCAGAGCGGGAATTGGACACCGTGGCAGCTCACTATACTGTACCATGGCCAGAGCTGTGGCCACTTTACGTGAGCTGCAGTGGCTGCTGGGCCTGACAGGTGACGTCCCTGATGTTGTGCGGATGTGCCGTCATTGCGGCCCCCCTGACTCCCAGCGAACGGGATAAACACAGGCCTGGTAAGCATGTCAAACTAAGTGTAACACCGCAGTGTGGGAGGGTGTCATTATACACTGCTCAAAAACATAAAGGGAACACTAAGATAACACATCCTAGATCTGAATGAATGAACTAATTGTATGAAATACTTTCGTCTTTATATAGTTGAATGCGCTGACAACAAAATCACACAAAAATTATCAATGGAAAACAAATTTATCAACCCATGGAGGTCTGGATATGGAGTCACACTCAAAATCACAGTGGAAAACCTCACTACAGGCTGATCCAACTTTATGTAATGTCCTTAAAACAAGTCACAATGAGGCTCAGTAGTGTGTGTGGCCTCCACCTGCCCGTATGACCTCCCTACAACGCCTGGGCATGCTCCTGATGAGGTGGCGGATGGTCTCCTGAGGGATATCCTCCCAGACCTGGACTAAAGCACCCGCCAACTCCTGGACAGTCTGTGGTGCAACGTGGTGTTGGTGGATGGAGCGACATGATGTCCCAGATGTGCTCAATCGGATTTGGGTCTGGGGAACGGGCGGGCCAGTCCATAGCACCAATGCCTTCCTCCTGCAGGAACTGCTGACACACTCCAGCCGCATGAGGTCTAGCATTGTCTTGTATTAGGAGGAACCCAGGGCCAACCGCACCAGCATATGGTCTCACAAGGGGTCTGAGGATCTCATCTCGGTACCTAATGGCAGTCAGGCCTCCTCTGGCAAGCACATGGAGGACTGTGCGGCCCCTCAAAGAAATGCCCCCCCTACACCTTTACTGACCCACCGTCAAACCGGTCATGATGGAGGATGTTGCAGGCAGCAGAACATTCTCCAAGGTGTCTCCAGACTCTGTCACGTCTGTCACATGTGCTCAGTGTGAACCTGCTTTCATCTGTGAAGAGCACAGGGCACCAGTGGTGAATTTGCCAATCTTGTTGTTCTCTGGCAAATGCCAAACATCCTGCACGGTGTTAGGCTGTAAGCACAACCCCCACCTGTGGACATCGGGCCCTCATACCATCATCATGGAGTCTGTCTCTGACTGTTTGAGTGGACACATGCACATTTGTGGCCTGCTGGAGGTCATTTTGCAGTGCTCCTCCTTCTCCTCCTTGCACAAAGGTGGAGGTAGCAGTCCTGCTGCTGGGTTGTTTCCCTCCTACGGCCTCCTCCATGTCTCCTGGTAGCGCCTCCATGCTCTGGACACTACGCTGACAGACACAGCAAACCATCTTACCACAGATCGCATTGATGTGCCATCCTGGATGAGCTGCACTACCTGAGCCACTCGTGTGGGTTGTAGACTCCATCTCATGCTACCACTAGAGTGAAAGCACCGCCAGCATTCAAAAGTGATCAAAACATCAGCCAAGAAGCATAGGAACTGAGAAGTGGTCTGTGGTCACCACCTGCAGAACCACTCCTTTATTAGGGGTGTCTTGCTAATTGCCTATAATTTCCAACTGTTGTCTGTTCCATTTGCATAACAGCATGTGAAATTGATTGTCAATCAGTGTTGCTTCCTGAGTGGACAGTGTGATTTCACAGAAGTGTCATTGACTTGGAGTTACATTTTGTCAAGTGTTCCCTTTATCTATTTGAGAAGTGTATGTATCTCATATATTGGCCCAGGGGGATCGGAGGGGGGAATAATGGCACAAGGGGATTAAGTATCGCATTAGAAAGGTAAGCACACGCCATTATGAAATTAAAGGAAAACTGCCAGCGGTACAGTGCAAAAGATCTTTTGCCTACTGAAGAAGGGGTCGATTCAAGTACCCTGAAACGCGTCTAGGTCTAGACTCAGTCTGAATAGAGCATTAGAAACACGCACTGCTCCTATAGAAGCTGGCATATCCATTGAAACAAGCCATTCATCCACCTGATGCCTCAGCTGGGAGTCTCACTTGCCTGCCGCATAGACTTGCTTCATACGCTGCTATATGCACAAGTATCCCGTTCTGGCTGGTTAAGCAGAGGTCCGATACCAACATAGCCGTACGCCGCCGCTACGGACCTCCGACGTGGGAATCTCATGCTAGAGCCCCGCTTTTTTTTTTTTTTTTGAAAGAAGGGGTACGTGCTCTGAAATCACCCAAGTGCAAGTAAAAAGTGCAAGTGTTGACACAAAAAAACGTGCACGAGGATGCGGTCTATCGCAAGCCCTTCTCCGAAAGGAGAGAGGCCCCCCAACAAACCAAACCCTTCGCCTCCTGGCCAAAAGGCACCTGCGAGGTTCCAGGTACGATGTCCCCTTTCGCCGAAGCTACTCAGGGACCGAAAGTGTTCCCAGTAAACAACTAGGCGTTAACCAGGTTGGCATCCTGCCGAAACAGGATACCACGGGGTATAGCAGGGAGGTGAGGAACCTAATGGCCATATACACCTCCCCTAGACCGGCAGGAGGGACACCCAGAAGGGCTACTGCACCCTACCAAATCCTAGTGAACAAACGAACACAAAAAGTGGACACAGTGACAAAAAAAAAAAAAATACATAAATAAGTGGATGTGCGCAGTGTGTAATACTGCCCGGAAATCCGGCCGGATCTATAAAAATTCCCCGATCCTAGCCGGAAGGCCGGGATACTAAGGGTGAGTGCCCAGAAGAGTGAGAGAAAAAGTGCGTGCTATGTGCTTTCATTCAAGTGGGGTTGCCAATCCCAAGTGAATTACGGCACCCTGGGGTCACCAATCCCAGGGCACTTGTGCACCTCGGCCTTCACTCTACCCGGACCTTAAGGCCAGATCCAGCAGGGAACAGGTCTCATCGGGGATGACTGCTGTGCTATACAGCCATCCCTGGTACACCCATCCTACTGTGTGGTTCCCCATCCTGCCTTGGTGGTCTTCCACACCGCCAACTAACAGGAAAGGTACTACACTTGATCTTAGCCAAAAGGCCGAGACGCTGCTAGACGGATTCCAACCAACGCCTACCAGTCATACTTCATCAACTTTACCATCTTCGGCCCGTCGCAGTACGGAGACCAGCGGACAGGGTGAGAGACGCTTAATCTCTTGACATTCTTGAGCAGCTCAGTCTGTTAATCAAAGACTGTTTCATTACTATAGCCATCCAATTGCCGGACTAACAGCTTATGCCCGACAATCGGCCGATAACCTAACAGCAGCAGTGCTACATTTATTCATATACAGTGGTCCCTCAACATACCATGGTAATTCGTTCCAAGCGACCCATCGTTTGTCGAATCCATCGTATGTTGAGGGATCCGTGCAATGTAAAGTATAGGAAGCTGTACTCACCTGTCCCCGTCGCTCCGGACCAGGTCCTCACCGCTCCCGATGCTGTCCCAGGGGCTCCCGATGCTGTCCCGCTGCTCCAGTGTCTTCTTCGCGATCCTCCGGTGTCTTCCGCATCTTCTGCAGGGTCCGGGCCTCGCTTTCTGGTGACGTTATTACGCTGCTGCGCCGGCGCGGCGTGCGTAGTGACGTAATAACGACGCCGGAAAGCGAGGCCCGGACCCTGGAGAAGATGCGGAAGACACCGGAGGATCGCGAAGAAGACACCGGAGCAGTGGGAATAGGTAAGTGAACCTGCCAGGGATGCTTAAACTGCTATCTGACAGCAGCTTAAGCATTTTGCGCTGTCGGATAGCAGTTAATGCGATGGCCCCGACATATAAAAGCATCGTATGTCGATTTCATCATATGTCGGGGCCATCGTAGGTTGGGGGGTTACTGTATACCATTAGACCCAATGGTAAAATATTACATATACAGTGGTGCCTCAAGTTACAATATTAATTGGTTCCAGGAAGACCATTGTATGTTGAGACCATTGTATGTTGAGACCATAACTCTATGGAAACCTGGGAATTGGTTCTAAAGGCACCAAAATGTCATCCAAAAATAGGAAAAAGTGAGAATTAAAGAAAAATAGTAGATAACTAATACAGATAAAGCAAATGCTCACATATAAAAGTAAGAAAGATCTGCTGGGAGCTGTAATCACTATCTATGTCAGTGTTTCCCAAGCAGGGTGGCCCCAGCTGTTGCAAAACTACAACTCCCAGCATGCCAAAGGCTGTCCGGGCATGCTGGGAGTTGCAGTTTTGCAACAGCTGGGGCCACCCTGCTTGGGAAACACTGGTCTATGTAGAGGACAGGAGCTTCTTCAGGGTCCTGTAAGTAAAAAAATAAGTAATGGAGTCGCCCTCACCTGGTGTCCAAAGGAACAGCTAACCCTGGTACAGGTAAAGAGTACAGAACATGTAATACCTCCCTGTACTGTAGGGGGCGCTACCAGACACCAGTCAGTGCATACACTTCAGTAATACAGGTAAAGGGTACAGAACATGTAATACCTCCCTGTACTGTAGGGGGCGCTACCAGACACCAGTCAGTGCATACGCTTCAGTAATACAGGTAAAGGGTACAGAACATGTAATACCTCCCTGTACTGTAGGGGGCGCTACCAGACACCAGTCAGTGCATACGCTTCAGTAATACAGGGGTTTTACCATTGAATGCCCATTTTGAGTGGTCGGTTCTTCCAGCCATTGACACGTTTCACAGATCTGGATTGTCTGTACATTGTATGTTGAGTCTGGTTTCAAGTTACAATGGTCCAGAAAAGATCATTGCATGTTAAAACTATTGTATGTTGAGGGATCACTGTACTACTGCTCTATCAGTCTTGTTATCTATATTTATGTTTTATTAATCTAATTTTAAAATAATTTGCATATTTTGAATAACATTGTATAATAAATAGTTTTGCATTCCCATCAATCAAACTGTCTACAATGTTTGTTCATTGTGTATCATCCTTGAGGTGAGGTTAATATATTATCATTCATTTACAAATCTCTTTAACTTTCTGGCTACCGTATCCCGTTTCAAAAAACGTATGTCTCCAAACCGGACCGAATCGTATGCAACCGTATACGGTTTGAAAACGGATATCCGTTTGCATACGTTTTAATACGTTTTCCTTGGAAAAAAAAAAACGGATACGGTTTTATGTTTGTCAACATTTTAAATAAAGTTCTTTTTTTATTGAATTTCCCCCCCCCAAAAAAACTCAAAAAATAAAAAAAAATTATGAAAAACAGTAGGGTGCATTCACACCACGTTTTTGCAATACAGTTCCCGTATACCTTTTCTATGTGAAAACCGTACGGAACCGTATTGAAAAACGTATGCATTGTCTCTCCATTGAAAACCATATGCCAAAAGATGCATCCGGTTGTGTCCGTTTTGCATCCTGTACGGTTTTGTCAGGTTTTTTTCCCGTACCCAAAACTGTAGTCTACCACGGTCTTAGGTCCGGTTGAAAAACTGTATTAAACCGTATACGTTTTTTTTTTTTAACATGGGAGTCAATAGGAACCTTACAGAACTGTATGTGTGTACGGTTCCATCCGGTTTTCACCATACGGTTTTTGACTTTGCACAGATTTTTCTCTTGGAATTTCAATCAAACAAGTAAAACTTTATTCAAAATGAAGTGAAAAGTTAAAAACGTATACGTTTTTTTCTTAAAAAATGGATGCAACCGGATGTCATTTTTCAAACCGTATACGGTTTTAAACTGTATACGGGTTAAAATTTGTACACACGTTTTGATACAGTTTAGTCAGGTTTTGAGGAATCAGTTTTTCCTCAAAAACCTGATACGGGAACTGTATTGCAAAAACGTGGTATGAATGCACCCTAACCGAACATACGGTTCAATACGGTTACCATAGAACTCCATTTTAAAACAACTGTATACAGGTTGGATACGGTTTTTGACCGGGACACAAAACAGTAGTAGACTACAGTTTGATGTTCCGTTAAAAACCTGTAAATGATACAAAATGTACACAACCTGATGCTACGGTTGGCTTACGTTTTTTATATCAATGAAACCGGATACAGCAACAGTATTGCAAAAACGAGATGTGAATGCAGCCTAAAAAAAATTCCCATCAGAGTGCTTTATTAAAGTAACTAACTTAAAGAGTAGCTCCCACCATCTCACATTTATTTTACTCTGTCCCTACCTATAGGTAATCTATCCCTAACCCCCTCCCTGCCTTTAAAAACATTTTTTGGCACTCACATAGCGGTCATCTTCTGGTCTTCTTGCTGGCTGCTCGTTCCTCTACCGGAAGCCGGCTTTCCCAGCAGGCGTCACGTCACTGACGCCTGCTAGGCAAAGACTTCCGCCCTCACTTCATCTGTGCTGCGCTCGCGTCGGGAGCGCGCATAGATGATCTGCCAATCGCATGGCAGGCTGCTCCGGGGTCTCCTCCTCCCTGTTTATCTGTACATGTGATACCCGGGGAGGAGGAGTATAGGAGTAGCCTGCATAGCGACAGTAGTGGAGCATCAGCGCGGCACTGATAACTAGTGTGCGCGCGCCGTCTCCACTACAGTGTACATGTCGGGGCGGGGATGAATGGGCTGCGCGCGACTATAACCAGCCAATGCGTGCAGCCCCGGCTGCATCGCTTCTCGGCCTTTTGGCTAAGAACAAGTGTAGTATCTGTTCTTATCAGTCTTTCATGCCGGTGTACAGTAACGCCGGGATGGGTGCTGCATGGAGGATGCAGGTGTACCAGGGCTTTCCGGGGCTGTTCTGAGGAATCAGCTCGACGGCTGCCCCGATGTGACCTGTTCCCTCCGGGTCTCGCCATGAGGCTGAGAGGGTCTAGAGCCGAGGTACTTTTGTGCCTCGGGGAGTGGTGACTCCGAGATGCCGAAACTCACTGGGAGGATAGACTCACTGAGTTGAAGCACGGGCACCATAATCTCTTCACCTTGCGGCACTCACCTCTTGATTCCCGGCCTTCTGGCTAGGATCAGAGACATTTTTATAGATCCGGCCGGATGTCCAGGCAGTATATTTGCACACATTCACTTATTTATTTCTTTTTTGTCTCACTGTGTCACTTTTTGCGTGTTGTGTGTTCACAGGATTTGTCAGGATGCGGTAGCCCTTCTGGGTGTCCCTCCTGGCGGTCTAGGGGAGGTGTGTGTGGCCATTAGGTTCCGCACCTCTTTGCAAACACCCCGGGTACTCCTGCTTTGGCAGGGTACCTACCGTAATCGGCTCTGCGGGCAGATACCTTGGCTTACGCCAAGGGGGATGCCGGGAGCATTTGTGGTCCCCTAGTAGCTTCGGCGAAAAGGGACATCGAACCTGGAACCTCGCAGGTACCTTTTGGTCCGGAGGCGAAGGGTAAGGAGGGCTTGCGATAGACCGCATCCTTTGTGCACGTTTTTTTAGTGTAACACGTTTGCACTTTTTCTTGCACTTTGGGTGAATCGAAAGCACGTTCCTCGGCTTTAAAAAAAAAAGAAAAAAATGCGTGCAGCCCCGGCGTTTAATGCGCTCGCTCCCGCCTGTCTGATTGACAGGCAGGGAGCTAGCGCAGCCGAAAAGAAAAAGGACTGATTTTGTCCAGCCAAAAAACAGTCCTTTTTCTGGCGTGACGTCACGCCTGGCTGCAGCCGGCCATTAGGAGGGGGACCCCTAGTGGCCGGTTTTTAAACGTAAATATCACCACAAAAAATAAATAATGGAAGTATATATTAGAGATATGTTGTAGTACATAAGTACTACAACATATCAAAAATGAAAGATGGTGACAGTGCCCATTTAAGTTTGCATCTTACATTACGAAACTAACCAAATAAATTTAATTTGATCAATGCCAACGGTCGCTTCTAACGGTCAGTTTAGTATAACCCGTTAAGTTCTGTATCAGAAGGGTAATGTGCATCAGTCGTAACAGAAGGCCGCACATGTCACACAGCCGTGTGAACACCCATTCATCACACTTCAGAACCAGAAGGATCGCAGAGAAACGGGCGCAGTGCGACCCCAGACCTAGACGACCCTCATGTCTATTACGGCGACTTCACTCCAGCCCCGTCACATGACATAGCACCATCATGTGACCGGTCCTGTGATAAAAACGACACCGTAAGCCCTAAGATACACCGTATATTAAATACTCAGAAGACGAAAATTACATATGCTAATATATGCACACACGCTGACCAATCACGGGCACTGTCTGCCATGTTGGACGTGGAATGCGTTTTTTTTTTTTTTTTTTTTTTTTTTTTTTCCTTCCATCCTTCTTCTCACAGGCCGACCCGGAAGTTACGTAGACTCTCGCGAGATCCGGTCCTTTACACATGGCGGCCGTGTGAGGAGTACACGCGTGGTTACGGAGCAGAGAGGATATAACGTGGAGCCGCCGGGATGCAGCACGACGATGTAAGGAAGGGCAAATACTATATTAGGGGTACATCAGTCTCAGCTTGTTATCCCCTAGTCCAGTGTTTCCCAACCAGGGTGCCTCCAGCTGTTGCAAAACTACAACTCCCGAAGGTTGTCCAGGCATGCTGGGAGTTGTGGTTCTGCAACACCTCGAGGCACCCTGGTTGGGAAACACTGTCCTAATCTATATTTCCTAAGTGTGCCTCCAGCTGTTGCAAAACTACAACTCCCAGCATGCCCGGACAGCCGAAGGCTGTCCGGGCATGCTGGGAGTTGTAGTTTTGCACACTGGTTAGGAAACAGATTAGCATGAAAAAAAAAAGTGAGCGAATTTCGCAAACATAGGACGAATAATCGTCAATATATTCACGAAATATCGTGAATTCGAATATGGCCCCTGCTGCTCATCACAAAATTCAGCGCCAACTGGGGTACCTGCGGACATACTTTCACCCTTATCCAGTGTTTCCCAACCAGGGTGCCTCCAGCTGTTGGAAAACTACAACTTCCAGCATGCCCGGACAGCCTTTGGCTATCCAGGCATGCTGGGAGTTGTGTGGTTCTGCAACAGCTGGAGGCACTCTGGTTGGGAAACACTGCCCTAATCTAGGTTTCCTAAGTGTGCCCCCAGCTGTTGCAAAGCCACAACTGTCCGGGCATGCTGGGAGTTGTAGTTTTGCACACTGGTTAGGAAACAGATTAGGGGATAACAAGATGATTAGTGGGGGTCCACCTGCTGAGACCCCCACTGCTCCATTCATTCTCTATGCGGCCGCCAAATATTTCCAAGCACCCAACTGGTTTGGGGGTCCAGAAGCCCACCCTGTCCGAATGGATGGTCACACATGACAGTGCCCCAGATAGATCAGTACCAAGTATTGGCTCTGGGGTATCTCTGGCAGACCCAATGTCCATTTATTAGGGGTTTGCGTGGCCGCAGCTCCATCGTTCTGACAGGGGCTTCAGGACCCCCATTCTCAAGATCATGGGCGTCCCCAGCGTCAGACCCCCTGTGACACTTATACACTTATCCCCTGTACGGTGTTTAGATTGTAGCCCCCAATGGGGACAGGGACCAGGGGGAGTGATGACCAGCTCTGTACAGCACTGGGCGCCATAAAATAATAAGACATAAAATAAGGGGGGGTCACATACTTTTTCAAATCACATAGTAATCCTGGGAGGGGGATGGGTTGCAGTCATCTTCAGCTCATTGCTCCTGTTTAGAGATGAGCGAACTTACAGTAAATTCGATTCGTCACAAACTTCTCGGCTCGGCAGTTGATGACTTGCTTCTCGGCCTTTTGGCTAAGATCAAGTGTAGTATCTGTTCTTATCAGTTTTCATTCTGGTGGGGATGGGTGCTGCATGGAGGATGCAGGTGTACCAGGGCTTTCCGGGGCTGGTTCTGAGGAATCGGCTCGACGGCTGCCCCGATGTGACCTGTTCCCTCCGGGTCCCGCCATGAGGCTGAGAGGGTCTAGAGCCGAGGTACTTTTGTGCCTCGGGGAGTGGTGACCCCGAGGTGCCGAAACTCACTGGGAATACTGGCTCACTGGGAGTACTGGAGTTGAAGCACGGGCACCATAATCTCTTCACCTTGTGGCACTCACCTCTTGATTCCCGGCCTTCTGGCTAGGATCAGAGACATTTTTATAGATCCGGCCGGATGTCTGGGCAGTATATCTGCACACATTCACTTATTTATTTATTTTTGTCACTGTGTCACTTTCTGCGTGTTGTGTGTTCACAGGATTTGTCAGGATGCGGTAGCCCTTCTGGGTGTCCCTCCTGGCGGTCTAGGGGAGGTGTGTGTGGCCATTAGGTTCCGCACCTCCCTGCAAACACCCCGGGTACTCCTGCTTTGGCAGGGTACCTACCGTAATCGGCTCTGCGGGCAGATACCTTGGCTAACGCCAAGGGGGATGCCGGGAGCATTTGTGGTCCCCTAGTAGCTTCGGCGAAAAGGGACATCGAACCTGGAACCTCGCAGGTACCTTTTGGTCTGGAGGCGAAGGGTAAGGTTTGTTGGGGGGCCTCTCTCCTATCGGAGAAGGGCTTGCGATAGACCGCATCCTTTGTGCACGTTTTTTTAGTGTAACACGTTTGCACTTTTTCTTGCACTTTGGGTGAATCGAGAGCACGTTCCTCGGCTTTATCCTGTGTAAATTAGTTCAGCTTTCCGGTGCTCCGGTGGGCTGGAAAAGGTGGATACAGTCCTAGGAGAGTCTTTCCTAGGACTGTATCCACCTTTTCCAGCCCACCAGAGAACCTGAAAGCTGAACTAATTTACGCAGGAAAAGTCATCAACTGCCGAGCCGAGAAGTTTGTGACAAATCGAATTTACTGTAAGTTCGCTCATCTCTACTCCTGTTGTATATTTAGGCTCCGTTTATACTATGGATTCTCTTTAGGCGGAGATTCCGTCTACAGTGGCACCGCCTAAATCCATCAGCGCTAGCACCGCGTAGACCTGCATTGTCACCGTTAACCGCAATGCAGTCCGTCCTGAATTCCGCCAAATGATTGGACGTTTTTTTTTTTTTTTTTTTCATCAGAGTCCGGAATTTGATATTCCGCAGTGTGCATGGTGCAGCATAATCCCATTGAAGACAATAGGAGGCTGCTGCACCAGAAATTCTGTAGTATTAAAGGAAAATGGTCAGTCTATTTACCCACAATACACTGGGTTAGGCTGGTTTCACGCCACGTTTTTGCAATACAGTTCCCGTATCAGGTTTTGGATAAAACAACGGATTCCTCAAGACCTGACTGAACTGTATCAAAACGTTTGTACAAACTTTAATCCGTTTATGGTTGAAAAACCGTATACTGTTTGAAAAATGATGTCCGGTTGCATCCGTTTAAAAAAAAAAATGTATACGTTTTCAACTTTTCCTTCCATTATGAATAAAGTTTCACTTGTTTGATTGAAATTCCAAGAAAAGAACTGGGCAAAGTCATAAACTGTATGGTGAAAACCAAATGGAACCGTACGCACCCCATTGACTCCCATGTTAAAAAAAACCAGTACGTTTCAATACGGTGTTTCATCCGGACCATAAACCGTGGTAGGCTACGGTTTTGGGTACGGGGGAAAAGCTGACAAAACCGTATAAGATGCAAAACGGACACAACCTGATGCATCGTTTGGCATATGGTTTTCAATGGAGAGTCAATGCATACGGTTTTCAATACAGTTCCGTACGGTTTTCAAATTGATAACGTATACGGGAACTGTATGACAAAAACGTGGTGTGAACCCGGCCTTATAGTGTGGATGATCAGGATTCCATAGAGGGGTCACTTACTTAAATTGTTTCAGTAGGTCCCGAGATATCAGCTTCCGAAGTTCCGTTCCTGCGCTGTGGAGGCGGGCCCCCCGGCTGGCCCCTTCTGTCTCCCTCCTAATCCCGCCCCCACTATTTAAATATTCATAGTATTCAACTCCACGTCCTAGTAACATGGAGTCCCCAGTGTTGTGAGTGCAGAGCGCATGCGCCAGAAGATTTATTCATGGAGAGCAGGGAAAATCTTCTGGTGCATGCGCTCTGCAGAGAGAGCCCTGCGCTCACGTGACTGGTGACTAAATAGCGCGGGAGGTAAAAGAGGGAGACAGAAGGGGCTACCGGGGGGCCCGCCTCCACAGCGCTCTGCATACAAGAACGGAAGTTCGGAAGCTGATATCTCAGGACCTACTGAAGCAATTTAAGTAAGTGACCCCTCTATGGAATCCTGTTCATCCACACTATAACTCTGTATTGGTTTTATTGTGGGTGAACAGGTGACAGTTTTCCTTTAAAGGGGTACTCCGCTGCTCAGCATTTGGAACAAACTGTTCCGAACGCTGGAGTAGGCCGCTTGTGACATAACGCCCCGCCCCCTTATGACATAACGCCCCGCCCCCTCAATGCAAGTCTATGGGAGGGGGCGTGTCACGCCCCCTCCCATAGGCTTGCATTGAGGGTGCGGGGCATGATGTCATAAGGGGGCAGGGCTATAATGTCACAAGCAGCCGGCTCCAGCGTTCGGAACAGTTTGTTCCAAACGCTGAGCAGCGGAGTACCCCTTTAATGTAGCCTAATACTACTGCTAAGTTACATTTATGTGTAATACCGGGCATGACCACTACCAGATGTTCGGCGCTGTGCCTTGTAAACACTGAGAGTGAATCTACAGGTGTGCTGGGAGTCAGCCCCCACCTTTGGGACCCACTTTACTGTCACCAGCAACTAGACATCAGCCCAGTTCAGTGAATGGCGGGAAAACGTCACCCACTAGTGCCCACATATCTGCTACATTCAGAGGTAGCTGTGGGGAGACAGACTAGAGGAACTGGAATATATATATTTTTTTAGGACACCCCATGGGATAAATTTAGGCGAGAAAGCTGTCAGTCAAGTCCCTAATTTCCCTGTAAACCTGTAGCTCCTGTAATATCCTTACTTGTGTCTTCTGTGACTCTTATGGTGTCTTTCTTCTCCAACAGGTTATCTGGGATGTTGTGGGAAATAAACAGTTTTGCTCCTTCAAGATAAAGTAAGTATCATTTGCTCGTAAAGCTTTTCATAAGTTTAGCCAAGCGCTTTGTTCTCCAAGCCATGTCTAACATTTAAGTGCCCATTCACACTATGCTCGGAAAAGGGATTCTGCTGCACCATTCACACTGCAGAAATTCACAACCCCCCAAACTCTGCCGAAAGACTGAACATGTTTATTCTTTCATCAATATCTCGGAAATGCATTGCAGTCTATTGAGATGGCGCATTTCTGAGTGGTCCTAGCGCCGGCTTGTTTTGCCAGTTAAGCCCTTAAAGGGGTACTCTGCCCCAAGACATCTTATCCCCTATCCAACGGATAGGGCATAAGATGTCTGATCGCGGGGGTCCTGCTGCTGGGAACCACCATGATCTCTCCTGCAGCCCCCACCTTTCATCTGGTGCACAGTGAAAGCTTCGCTATTTGCCTGATGAATGGCAATGCAGGGGCCGGAGGGTCGTAATGTCATGGCCCCGCCCCTCGTACGTTACACCACGCCCCCTTAATGTAAGTCTATGGGAAGGGCGTGACGGCAGGGGAACCCCCACGATCTCTCATGCAGCACCCCTGTCGTCTGGCGCATCAGATCCGTTTTTCAAAACCGGAGTACCCCTTTAATGTTTTTTGTCTACACACAAGTTTTGGAGTGGATGAACAGGTATAGATCTTTAAACTGACGATTTTTGTAAGTCATGACCTATCCATAAACTTGAATTGTGTTAAGGATCGGAGAGTCATCTATGTGGGCACCTTCGCTGGTCGCCAGCTATCTAATTCTTGGTACATGAAAGGAAAAAAAACTCTAAGCAATAAAGAACCAGCCATTTCTCAACCTCCTCACTTAGACTTATTACTGGCTTCAGCAGGAGCCTCCCCCCTCTGCATTTCTTTATTGGGAGATGAGACTTGTTTCTTTCATGATGCCTCATGTTCTCCAGCCATCTACAAGTGGAAAATGGAAAAGTAGGCAGTTCCCATTTCTACATTTCATATTTCCTAAATGGGCAACGTCACTTCAAATACTTTTGACGTTCGGTAGAGACCTATCACAAGTTCTGATCAGTCAGGGTCTGAGTGTTCATACCCCGAATGATTTTTAGAACAAGCTAGAAGAAGACTGCGAGGTGCGTTCTCTCCTGGCTCAGTACCACATGATCAAGACAGACTTATTATCTCACTGGTGCAGAGATTAGTGAGAGAAGCCCTCAGCTGTGTGCTTCTCTCTGCTCCTTCAAGCGATCGTTCAGGGTTTGAATACTGAGACCCTGACGGATTAAAACTTTTCACACGTCTCTAAGACACGTCAGCTCGATTTTACCAAAGGAACACTTTCCTGTATAACCAATGCTGACATTTTATGGGTTTTATTTAGGACAAAGACTCAGAACTTCTGCCGGAATGAATACAACATCACCGGTCAGTGCACGCGCTCCGCCTGTCCGCTCGCCAACAGTCAGTACGCCACCATTAAAGAAGAGAAAGGTAATTGTTAGACACGGGTGCATGTAATGTCCAAGCCGGATTGTAGATGGAGATAAGTGACATCATCTGTTTATAACCTACAGGTATCTGCTACTTGTACACGAAGACGATAGAGAGAGCGGCATTTCCAGCACGCCTGTGGGAGAGGGTAAGTGCTGCTGCTAAAGGGGATCCATTACAGGTTCAAGAAACACACATTGGAATAAGTTATGATGTTAAAGGGGTACTCCCCTTTTTTATTTTTAAATCAACGGATGTCAGAAAGTTAAACAGATTTGTAAATTACTTCTATTAAAAAATCTTAATCCTTCCAGTACTTATCAGCTGCTGTATGCTCCAGAGGAAGTTCTTTTCTTTTTGAATTTCTTTCCAGTTTGATCAAAGTGCTCTCTGCTGACACCTCTGTCCATTTCAGGAACTGTCCAGAGCAGGAGAAAATCCCCATAGCAAACCTCTCCTGCTCTGGACAGTTCCTAACATGGACTGAGGTGTCAGCAGAGAGCACTGTGGTCAGACTGGAAAGAAATTCAAAAAGAAAAGAACTTCCTCTGTAGAATAGAAGTCATTTAAAAATCTGTTTTAACTTTTTGGCACCAGTTTATAAATAAAATAAAATAAATTATAATAATGTTTTCCAGCGGAGTACCCCTTTAAATGGACAGATACGTTTTAAGGATTAACAGGCTCTGTCATCAATCTAGTCCTGTCCAGACTTTCCTTGAGATCTCTCAGATACTCTAAATCAATGGTCTCCAAACTGCAGACCTCTAGATGTTTGAAAACTACAACTCCCAGCATGCCCGGACAGCCAACGGCTGTCCGGGCATGCTGGGAGTTGTAGTTTTGCAACAGCTGGAGGCACCCCTGGTTGGTTGGTAAACTCTGACCTATACTATATACTACTACATAGTCCAACATGCTGGGAGTTGTAGTTTTGCAACAGCTGGAGGCACCCCTGGTTGGTTGGTAAACTCTGACCTATACTATATACTACTACATAGTCCAACATGCTGGGAGTTGTAGTTTTGCAACAGCTGGAGGCACCCCTGGTTGGTTGGTAAACTCTGACCTATACTATATACTACTACATAGTCCAACATGCTGGGAGTTGTAGTTTTGCAACAGCTGGAGGCACCCCTGGTTGGTTGGTAAACTCTGACCTATACTATATACTACTATATAGTCCAACATACTGGGAGTTGTAGTTTTGCAACAGCTGGAGGCACCCCTGGTTGGTTGGTAAACTCTGACCTATACTATATACTACTACATAGTCCAACATGCTGGGAGTTGTAGTTTTGCAACAGCTGGAGGCACCCCTGGTTGGTTGGTAAACTCTGACCTATACTATATACTACTATATAGTCCAACATACTGGGAGTTGTAGTTTTGCAACAGCTGGGGGCACCCCTGGTGGACAAACTCTGACCTATACTATATACTACTACATAGTCCAACATACTGGGAGTTGTAGTTTTGCAACAGCTGGGGGCACCCCTGGTGGGCAAACTCTGACCTATACTATATACTACTACATAGTCCAACATGCTGGGAGTTGTAGTTTTGCAACAGCTGGGGGCACCCCTGGTGGGCAAACTCTGACCTACTCTGAGTTTTAGTTTTGCAACAGCTGGAGGCACCCTTGGTTAGACTCTTTTTTTCAACCTTATGAACTATGTTACTATGCTGGGAGTTTTAGTTTTTCAACAGCTGGAGGCACCCCTGGTGGGTAAACTCTGACCTATACTATATACTACTACATAGTCCAACATGCTGGGAGTTGTAGTTTTTGTTGGGGGCAGCTGCTTGAGCCACAGGCTGTATCAGGGCATGCTGGGAGTTGTAGTTTTGGAACATCTGTGTCCATAGTTTGATGACCACTGCTCTAAATGGTCCATTACATATATTGTAATCAGTCATTTGTCTTGATTATACTTGGGGGGTTGTCCCTGATCGAAGAAGTTGTCCCTGGCAGGTCCGTCTGAGCAAGAACTACGAGCAGGCTCTGGAGCAGATCGACGAAAACCTGATCTACTGGCCCCGATTCATCAGACACAAGTGCAAGCAGAGGTTCACCAAGATCACCCAGTACCTGATCCGGATCCGGAAACTCACACTCAAGAGACAGTAAGTGCTCTGTGTACATGTTATCAGCTCAGTATAAGGGCCTGTTCACACTATGGAAATTTCCTTTTAGAAACTTCAGCTTGCGGCAGCCTCCCAATGGGATTCCGCTGCACAGTACAGACTGCAGACATTCCGCAATCCGAATTCCACCCTTTCCATCCGAATTTTCTGTCGGAATGTTGTGGCGGATTATTATTTTCTTAGCGGGATTTCATTTAATATCCGTTGTTGAATTCTGTTTGGAAGCCGTGCCGATCCTGCGAGTCTGCCCGCTTGGAATAACTCAGGCCCTAATAATATGTGGGTGTATATAAGGTTCTTGGCTGCCCACAGCTGTAGAGAGCTGTCGGTCTATATTCTGTGTTTTTCGGGGTTTGATTTGTAAATTCGGCTAGCCTATTGTATAATGGAAAAATTTGGCAACTTTTTCGTATGGGTTTCTTGTCTTTTGACCGGAAAAACCTTTCCGTAACATAGACTGACATGCTGGGAGTTGTAGTTTTGCAACAGCTTGAGGTTTAGTCTTCGAAGACCACTGCTCTACGGTAGAGATGAGCGAACTTACAGTAAATTCGATTCGTCACGAACTTCTCAGTTCGGCGGTTGCTGACTTTTCCTGCATAAATTAGTTCAGCTTTCCGGTGCTCCGGTGGGCTGGAAAAGGTGGATACAGTCCTAGGAAAGAGTCTCCTAGGAATGTATCCACCTTTTCCAGCCCACGGGAGCACCAGAAATCTGAACTCATTTATGCATGAAAAGTCATCAACTGCCGAGCCGAGAAGTTCGTGACGAATCGAATTTACTGTAAGTTTGCTCATCTCTACTCTACAGGTTTACACCTGGAGAATCCTCTGTTCATGCCCTCACATCATTGTTCTGTAGAGACAATAGTGCAAATGTACAAGACCAGAGGAATCTCATGAAAAGATCCTGTTAAAGGGGTATTCCGGCCCCAAGACATCTTATCCCCTATTCAAAGGATAGGGGATAAGATGTCTGAACGTGACGTCAGGACTCCGCCCCGTGTGATGTCACACCCCGCCCCCTCAATGCAAGTCTATGGGAGGGGGCTTCACGCCCCCTCACAGACTTGCATTGAGGGGGTGGGGCGTGATGTCACACAGGGGTGGAGTCGTCACGATACTCCGTGGTCAGGAGAAATAACAATGAGAGCCTCCAGCGCTTCCTACAGTGCTTACAGGTGGGTGGTGCATGCTAGATTGTGGGGTTCCCCAGCACCGGAACCCCCGCGATCAAACATCTTATCCCCTATCCTTTGTATAGGGGTTAAGATGTCTTTGGTCCGGAGTACCCCTTTAAAGGGGGACTCTGCTGCTAGACAGGTTATCCCCTATCCGAAGTATAGGGGATAGATAACATGTCTGATCGCGGGGGTCCGTCTCTGCTGCGGCACCCCAGTCATCAGGTGCACGGAGCGAACTCCGTGCAGTGCCGGATAAGTGGCGAACACAGCGGTCACACCGCCTCCCGTAGACATGAATGGAGGGGGTGTAACTTCACGATCCGTGACCATAACGCTGCAGTGCTGGCCCGGGGCCCCCGTGATCAGACATGTTCTCCCCTATCCTTTGCACGTATATGGGCAGAGTACCCTTTTAACAGTATTTTTGCATGAGATTCTAGAGATGAGCGAACTTACAGTAAATTCGATTCGTCACGAACTTCTCGGCTCGGCAGTTGATGAATTATCCTGCATAAATGAGTTCAGCTTTCAGGCGCTCCCGTGGGCTGGAAAAGGTGGATACAGTCCTAGGAGACTCTTTCCTAGGACTGTATCCACCTTTTCCAGCCCACCGGAGCACCGGAAAGCTGAACTAATTTATGCAGGAAGAGGTCAGCAACTGCCGAGCCGAGAAGTTCGTGACGAATCGAATTTACTGTAAGTTCGCTCATCTCTATGAGATTCCTCTGGTCTTGTACATTTGCACTTTCGTCTCTACAGAACAATGATGAAACATCTCAGGTGTTGTGCAGTTGACCTAGCATCTGTACCCACCTACCATGGGCTAGTGCAGGGTTCTCCAAACCCGTGGCTCTCCAGCTGTAGCTTAACTACAACTCCCAACATTCCCGGACAGCCACAAGTTGTAGTTTTGAAGCAGTTGGAGAGCCACAGGTTGGAGGCTTATGGCTGTCAAAGCATGCTGGGAGTTGTTACAGCTGGAGGTCCACCGTTTGGGGAACACACACTTTTGGGTCTGTTTGCTGAAGGGTTCGGTGTTATGGTTATAAACCTAACCAGACAAAGAAGTTGTTTCAGAGACTAGTGTAAGGGCCCCATTCACACTACAGAGTGACGCTGGCACTAGGATTGCTCAGTAATGTGCCGTCTCCATAGACGGCAATGCATTTCCAAGCGGATTTGACTAAACTAATGAACAGAATTTTTTGGGGAAAAAACTGTTTCATGATGTATAATGTGTTTTCACTTTACTCTCAGGCGTAAAATCGTCCCGCTGAGCAGGAAGGTGGAAAGGAGAGAAAAGAGGAGAGAGGTCAGTAGTGTAATACATACACACATAGGCGATTGTACAGTGATCCCTCAACTTACAATGTCCTCAACATACAATAGTTTCAACATACAATGGTCTTTTCTGGACCATTGTAACTTGAAACCAGACTCAACATACAATGTTACAGACAGTCCAGATCTGTGAAACGTGTCACAACTGGAGGAACTGACCAATCAGAATGGGCATTTTACTGGTAAATCACCTCTATCACTGAAGTACATGCACTGACTGGTGTCTGGTAGCGCCCCCTACAGTACAGGGAGGAACCACAAGTTCTGTACTACTCCTTACCTGTGCCAGGGTTAGCTGCTCCTTTGGACACCAAGTAAGGGCGGCTCCATTTGGGACACATTGGCCCTCATTTACTTTGAAAATCGGGTTGTAAGTCTATGTTGCTTTCTTACCCGATTGCTTTTTTCCCCAGGTATTTATTATTATGTCGCATCCTGTTTGTCGCACGTGGGTTTTGTTGGTTTTGGTTTCCAACTCCTCTGAGTTGTCTGGAAAAAATCCACAACAATTGAACAAATTCGGGTTGGAAACCTTTATAAATACGTGGGAAAGCTCAGAAATGTCGGGTTACGCCCCTTTTTCGTGTTTGGGAGAATCCACATCGGGTCCGTCGGGAAAAAAATGTCGCATCGTGTCGCAGACTGGCGCACGATGTCTGCGACATGGCGCAGACAAAGATGCGACAAAAAATCCCGACAAAACAAGTCGGGTTTAGAATAGTAAATGAGGGCCTGTGTGTACTGTATAGGACCCTGAAGAAGCTCCTGTTCTCTACATAAACCATTGTTTCCCAACCAGGGTGCCTCCAGCTGTTGCAAAAGTACAACTCCCAGCATGCCCGGACAGCCAACGGCTGTCCGGGCATGCTGGGAGTTGTAGTTTTGCAACAGCTGGAGGCACCCTGGTTGGGAAACACTGGCATTTACAGCTTCCAGCAGCTATTTCTTACTTTTATATGTAAGGACTTACTTTATCTGTATTAGTTATCTACTTATTTTTCTTTAATCCTCACTTTTTCCTATTTTTTGGATGACATTTTGGGGCTTCAGAACCAATTACCAGGTTTCCGTAGAGTTATGGTCTCAACATACAATGGTTTCAACATACAATGGTCGTCCTGGAAGCGATTAATATTGTAACTTGAGGGACCCCTGTATCGCTTCTCATACACTTCATAGTGAAGCAGATCACAGTGTTAATGTTAATTCTTTACATACAGGAAAAAGCCCTGGTGGCCGCTCAGCTGGACAATGCCATCGAGAAGGAACTGCTGGAGCGTCTGAAACAAGGAGCGGTAAGATGTGGTGTGACATGATGGGGGGGGGGGAGACACCTAACAATTTGCTTTTTAACTATGCTGCCCAAAATGTGAAGGTTAACAACGGACATGCTGCAGTAGGGATCACAACATCCGTAAAGAGAGGAGTCTCCTTTTGACTGTTCAGTCTTTCAGTTTAATATAGTGACATAATGGGGGCCTTACAAAGACCCCTACGGCATCCTTGTGCCGTTAACGGGGTATGGCGCAGGCTCCCGAGCCCTCGTCATACCGGCCAGCCCCCAGCTGATTCCTGTAGCTGAGGGCCGGCGTTAATAGCCGACATGCGGCTATTAACCCTTTAGATCTCTGCTGTCAAAGTTGACAGTGGCATCTAAAGGGACATTTAAACCATCCCTGGTGGGCAATCCACCCCACTGGACCACCAGGGATGGCATAAAGGCACCTTTAGACGCCGCTGTCAGCTTTGACAGCGGCGATCTAAAGGGTTAATAGCCGGTCGCAGCAATCGCCGCATGTCAGCTATTGACACTGGCCCCCAGCTACCTGCTACAGGAATCAGCTGGGGGCCGGCTGGTATGACACGGGCTCAAGTCGGGAGCCCGCGTCATACCCCATTAACGGCACATGGACGATCATAGACGTCCATGGTCGTTAACGGGTTAAAGAGGTCTTCTGATTTCAGAGTTCAAGTGATTAAGAAAATCCTTTTTAGGGTAGGATTACACTTACCATGTGTTGCTGCATATTTGCTCCTGCGTATTTTTTTTTACCCATTGAGGTCAACGTGGGAGATTTAGCAAAACCTGTCAAAACTAAAAGTTGCTGTGTTGCCCATAGCAACCAATCAGATCACTTCTTTCATTTTTCAGAGGCCTTTTTAAAAATGAAAGTAGCGATCTGATTGGTTGCTATGGGCAACTCTTCTGGACAGGTTTTGGTAAATCTCCCTCTATGTGTAGCAAAATCAGCTGCAGCAAAATATGGTACGTGGGACCTGACCCTAAAGGTCACAATGGTTGTAAAACATTCTACATCAAAGTACTGTAGCCAGCCAAGGATACTGTACTGTAGTCAGACCAGGTGTACACTACAGTGGAGCTTTCTAAATGGCAGACTGTGTGACATGTGACTTACAGCGTCCTATAGCCTTTTGGCATCTAAGGAAAGACCCTTACATTAGCACAGTGTTTTCCAACCAAGGTGCCTCCAGCTGTTGCAAATCTACAATTCCTAGCATGCCTGCATGCTGGGAGTTGTAGTTTTGCAACAGCTGGAGGCACCCGGGTTGGGAAACACAGCATTAGCAGATGGATACCAGACACATGGTGGATAGTACATTGAACTTACCATTGATGCTTTATCTCTTCACAGTATGGAGATATCTATAACTTCCCTATTCATGCCTTTGACAAAGCTTTGGAACAGCAGGAAGAAGCCAGCGAGTCAGAAGAAGAGGAGGATGAGGAGGAGGAGGAAGAAGATGATGAAGTATGTATGACCGGCTTGATCTATTTGTTGTGTCCTGAATTTCTGCTTTTTAGTCCTGCACATTGTAGCATTTAAAGGGGTGCTCCAGGGAAGTTAAGAAAAATAAAAATGCTCTAAAGCCACCACAATACCGGTTGTGTGTCCCCTGTAGTTATCCATGTGGTTTTGGCAGCTCCTGGCCCCTGATGTCTCGTAAATACTTTTTTCCTTGTTTGCAGCACAGACTACAACTCCCAGAAGTCAGTGCAGCTCTGTGTAATGGCTGCCAGACAACTGCTTTCGCTATCTGTGTGCAGGTTTACACTGCAGCTCACACACACTGTATTTGTCTTTTCTTTCAGACTATCCTTCCTCCATCAATAAATCATGCTGAGTAACTGGAAGGGTCGGCACTCGAGCCTGTAGTGATGCTCGGGGAAGGCTGTTTACTTGGAAGGAAAGAAATCCCGGCACTCACTGAAATCTTCTGCCAAACGTAACGTGTTTATTTTCACAGTGCAAATCACAAGAGGACGTGTTTCGGCCAAAGTCTTACTCAGACTGACTGTCAGTCTGAGTAAGGCTTTGGCGCGAAACGCGTCCTCTTGTGATTTGCCTTTTGTGATTTGCACTGGGAAAATAAACACATTACGTTTGGCAGAAGATTTCAGTGAGTGCCGGGATTTCTTTCCTTCCAAATAAATCATGCTGTGCTCTGAATAGCAGAAGTCAGTGATTAGATTTTCAGCTGAAAAACAGCAGCTATGTGCTCAGTTGTGACTATAATCTTCTCTGTTTTTCTCTCACAGCTCACAAGCTCTCACACAGGGAGGGGAGATGTGGCTGTACAGCCAGAGCTCTAGACCAAACAGAAATCAGGTGGTGGTGTCCTGCAGGGTGGGGGCTAGTCTCAGTGAGGGGTTTACACCAAGACAAGGTGGATTTTAGAATTACATTTTTCTCTCATTTCCTGCCTTTAAGTGACAACTGAAAGAGGGAAACTGCTGTATATAGCTAATCATTCATTAGCTATATACAGCAGGTTGGTGAGAGGGAAAGGATGGGCTATGGGTTTAGTTCCCTGGAGTACCCCTTTAAAGGTGTTATCCCATATCCTCAGGATAATTATCTGATCACAGGGGGTCCGTCTGTTCTGTCAGAATGGAGCGGTGGTTGCTCCTGTGCTCTGCTGTTCCGCTGGAGATAGCCAAACCCTGTGTCGCAGAAATCGGTCCCCAGCCATAAGTTATTATCCCCAGTGGGCAGTCACTTGGGATATGATGTCAGGGCTGAAACATAGAATGTGTTGGCAGATAAGAATCCCAAGAATCATACTATGAATAGTCCCTGACCCTATCTTATATGAAGGATATCCTTATACCTATCACTATCTTATATGAAGGATAGCCTTATACCTATCTCTATCTTATATGAAGGATATCCTTATACCTATCACTATCTTATATGAAGGATAGCCTTATACCTATCTCTATCTTATATGAAGGATAGCCTTATACCTATCTCTATCTTATATGAAGGATAGCCTTATACCTATCTCTATCTTATATGAAGGATAGCCTTGTACCTATCCCTATCTTACATGAAGGATAGCCTTATACCTATCTCTATCTTATATGAAGGATAGCCTTATACCTATCTCTATCTTATATGAAGGATAGCCTTATACCTATCTCTATCTTATATGAAGGATAGCCTTATACCTATCTCTATCTTATATGAAGGATAGCCTTATACTTATCTCTATCTTATATGAAGGATAGCCTTATACCTATCTCTATCTTACATGAAGGATAGCCTTATACTTATCTCTATCTTATATGAAGGATATCCTTATACCTATCTCTATCTTATATGAAGGATAGCCTTATACCTATCTCTATCTTATATGAAGGATAGCCTTATACCTATCTCTATCTTATATGAAGGATAGCCTTGTACCTATCCCTATCTTACATGAAGGATAGCCTTATACCTATCTCTATCTTACATGAAGGATAGCCTTATACCTATCTCTATCTTACATGAAGGATAGTCTTATACCTATCTCTATCTTATATGAAGGATAGCCTTGTACCTATCCCTATCTTATATGAAGGATAGCCTTGTACCTATCCCTATCTTATATGAAGGATAGCCGTATGCCTATCTCTATCTTACAAACAGCTGATGATGTCACTTATTAGAGGGTGATGTCATTCTCCTCCATCAGTTTGATGCTGTGGGGAGCCCAGAATGACAGACCAATCAGCCGCCTTCACATATGGTGCTGGGCATCTGATCCTGCAGAGGGATAACTCACTTTTGCCTTTTTTGTCTTTAGGAGAGCGGTAAAAGAGAATTTGTGGAAGATGAAGATGTAGATGAAAGTGACCTGAGCGATTTTGAGGTGAGTTTTTAAAGACTATTTACAGTACATTTTTATTTAATTATTTTCTCCTCCACTCGACATCTGGACACTCGATGGACCCCATTCAAGTCAATGGGATCTGTCCGGACCTGGCAGTGTGAGTTGTTCTCTGACCAGAAAAGACTGATCAGGGTCCTTTCATCTCTTGTAGCTTCCCTGCAGGCCTCTTGCACTAAATTTAGGAAGCTTGATGTTCATGTCTAAAGCAGTGTTTTCCAAACAGCGTACCCCCAGCTGTTGCAAAACTACAACTCCCAGCATGCCCAGACAGCCTTTGGCTGACTAAATACTCTTTTGCCCCACTGTATCTCTATATGAATGATAACCTTATACCTATCTCTATCTTATATGAAGGATATCCTTATACCTATCTCTATCTTATATGAAGGATAGCCTTATACCTATCCCTCTGATAGCCTTATACCTATCCCTATCTTATATGAAGGATAACCTTATACCTATCCCTATCTTATATGAAGGATAGCCTTATACCTATCCCTATCTTATATGAAGGATAACCTTATACCTATCTCTATCTTATATGAAGGATAGCTTTATACCTATCTCTATCTTATATGAAGGATAGCCTTATACCTATCTCTATCTTATATGAAGGATAGCCTTATACCTATCTCTATCTTATATGAAGGATAGCCTTATACCTATCTCTATCTTATATGAAGGATAGCCTTATACCCATCTCTATCTTATATGAAGGATAGCCTTATACCCATCTCTATCTTATATGAAGGATAGCCTTATACCTATCTCTATCTTATATGAAGGATAGCCTTATACCTATCTCTATCTTATATGAAGGATAGCCTTATACCTATCTCTATCTTATATGAAGGATAACCTTATACCTATCTCTATCTTATATGAAGGATAGCCTTGTACCTATCTCTATCTTATATGAAGCAACAGAAGAATGCAGCAGCACACTGCCAGCACAAAGATATAAGTGAAACATGAATATGCAGATAAAACATGGAGAGCTATACAGCTATGGTGTAATAGATGCAAATGTGAAACTATGAGATAGTGAGGCACTTAGCTCGCAAATTTGTCTCCGCCGGCGGTCAAATAGCTTGTACCGTCCCACGGCGATAAGGTGGCCTTATTGGGACGGACCCTACACTGTGAATATGCCTCTGTGTGAACAGTTCAGTAAGCATGGCAGGGTCTGGAACATCCAAGACACCTTATATACACACCTGATAGAGGTGGGTGGGGTGCAAGGCCAACATGGAGGTAGCCACTCCCCCGTATGTGCAATACAGACAAAGAATAAGTCAGCCAGCACTTTAGTTGATACCAAACTATTATATGGACCTGGCCTACAGGTGCACGCTACTAGGCTAGATATACAGCAACAGAAGAATGCAGCAGCACACTGCCAGCACAAAGATATAAGTGCAACATGAATATGCAGTTAAAACCTAGAGAGCTAAACAGCTATGGTGGAATAGATGCAAATAGTGTAGGGTCCGTCCCAATGAGGCCACCTTATCGCAGTGGGATGGTCCAAGCTATTTGACCGCCGGCAGAGACAAATTTGCGAGCTAAGTGTCTCACTATCTCATAGTTTCACATTTGCATCTATTACACTATAGCTGTATAGCTCTCCATGTTTTAACTGCATGTTCATGTTTCACCTATATCCTTGTGCTGGCAGTGTGCTGCTGCATTCCTCTGTTGCTGTATATCTAGCCTAGTAGCGTGCACCTGTAGGCCAGGTCCATATAATAGTTTGGTATCAACTAAAGTGCTGGCTGACTTATTCTTTGTCTGTATCTTATATGAAGGATAGCCTTGTACCTATCCCTATCTTATATGAAGGATAGCCTTATATCTATCCCTATTTTATATGGAGGATTCCCTTATACCTATCCCTATCTTATAAGAAGGATAGCCTTATACTTATCACATGCATGCTGAAAACCCATTTAACTTCAGGTGTATAAGTAGAATTCCTCCTGTGTACTTATTACATGAAGGCCCAATGTTGGACCCCAGTAATATACAGCAGAGAAAATACCCCCTTTTTTGTGGACCACCCAGTATGCCATACCATGGTCTTTATTTTACTACTGTCAGATTTTACCATGTCACCACCATCTTTCTTCGCAGGATATGGATAAGCTGGGCAGTGATGTGGAGAAAGAATCCAGTGCGGAGGAGTCTTCAGAGGACGAGGAAGAAGTAGAAAAAGAAAACACCTCAAAAGGAAAATCCAAGGGCAAGACGCCTCTGAAAGGACCCGCCATAAGAAAGAGAGCTTATGTGGAGATAGAGTACGAGCAAGAGACTGAGCCACAACACAAGGCCAAAGCCACTTGATGGAGGACGAGATCAGAACATTACTGAACTGTTTTGTCTTTTTTTTTTCAATAAATCCATTTTCCGGTGATTATTCAGCTTTACCCGATCGTCTTCAGTATTACTGAATTTTACTGTAAAGCCATAAGTGATCTGAAGAGGATTGCACTCCGTTCTGAGTTTCTGGCTGTAAAGAATTTTGGAACTTTAAAGAAGACTATTGTTAGAGGATGAAGAGGTGCCCATCTGGTAGAATAATTTGTATTTGTATCAACAACATACGATGGTAATCCGCTCCAAATGAACCATCGTATGTTGAGGGATCCGTGCAATGTAAAGTATAGGAAGTTATACTCCCCTGTCCCCGCCGCTCCGGAACGTCTCTGCTGCCAGGTACGTCGCTCTCACGTCACTACGCACGCCGCTCCTATTGGATGATGGGACGGCGTGCGCGGCGACGTGATGACTATGATGGAGAGCGCTGGCGATGGAGGGGATCCCAAAGAGGATGCTCCGGAGCACCGAGCACACGGGGCACCGTAAACTGCTATCCGGCACCAGCTGAAGCAGTCTGCGCTGCCGGATAGCCGTTTATGCAATGGCCCCGACATACAAAAGCATTGTATGTTGATGCTGCCTTAAACATGCTATGGCCTCTGAGAGGCCATCGCATGTTGAAATTATCGTATGTTGGGGGGGGGGGGGGGGGGGTCAGTGTATATTATATTACACCTATTTGTAGGACTGTTGATAAGTGCCTATGAGAGGGGTCCAGCTGTTGGGACCCCACAGAAACAGTCACCCTGGTTAAATGAAGCATTGGTCAGATATAAGCACTGCTGCACCATTTATCTCTTTGGAATAGGACATAAGGCCACGATATGCCTTCATAAGGCAGCCCCTGTAGTTAGCAAGGAGGATGTCAGAAACAGAAGAGCCTGTAGGCGCACATCATTTTATGACAAGTTTATTTGGTTCCATTGCTGTCGCTCGCAGTCACTCGGTTGATGCATTTTAGCAGGAGAGGCTCATTGCACACTAATGGGATGCCTTGCAGCGCAGTCTGAAATACAAGAAAAGCAACATTTAATTCAGGTCTGTGCTATGTTAGAAAAAATCCTGCTAAAACTCTATCTTAATGCAATTTGTTCAAAAACCATTGGTAAATTTACTATAAAGGCTTTCACATCGGTGTCATGGCTTCTGTTTTACAGATCTATTCCCCTACACCATGACTATGGGTTCACCGGGTATAAAGCTGAAGAGGTTAGAACTAATGCAAGTTTGAACCCAGCTTAAAGGGGTAGTCCAGTGGTGAAAAACTTATCCCCTATCCTAAGGATAGGGGATAAGTTTGAGATCGCGGGGGGTCCGACCGCTGGGGCCCCCTGCGATCTCTCTGTACGGGGCCCCGGCTCTCTGCCGAGATAGCGGGTGTCGACCCCCGCACGAGGCGGCGGCCGACACGCCCCCTCAATACATCTCTATGGCAGAGCCGGAGATTGCCGAAGGCAGCGCTTCGGCTCTGCCATAGAGTTGTATTGAGGGGGCGTGTCGGCCGCGGCTTCATGCGGAGGTCGACACGCCCCCTTCCCGCGGGCTGTCGGGGCTCCGTACAGAGAGATCGCAGGGGGCCCCCCCGCGATCTGCAACTTATCCCCTATCCTTAGGATAGGGGATAAGTTGCTCACCACTGGACTACTCCTTTAAAGGGGTACTCTGCTGCTAGACATGTTATCCCATATCCAAAAGATGGGGCATGGTTTCCCAACCTGGGTGCCTCCAGCTGTTGCAAAACTACAACTCCCAGCATGCCCGGACAGCCAGGAAACGGAAAAAAAAAATCATTGTGCGACAGAATCGAAGAAAAAACACCATTTTGTAACTTTTGGGGGCTTCCGTTTCTACGCAGTGCATATTTCGGTAAAATTACACCTTATCATTATTCTGTAGGTCCATACGGTTAAAATGATCCCCTACTTATATAGGTTTGATTTTGTCGCACTTCTGGAAAAAATCATAACTACATGCAGGAAAATGTATACGTTTAAAATTGTCATCTTCTGACCCCTATAACTTTTTTTTATTTTTCCACGTACAGGGCGGTATGAGGACTCATTTTTTGCGCCGTGATCTGAAGTTTTTATCGGTATGATTTTTGTTTTGATCGGACTTTTAAATCGCTTTTTATTCATTTTTGAATGGCATAAAAAGTGACCAAAAATACGCTTTTATGGACTTTGGAATTATTTTGCGCGTACGCCATTGACCGTGCGGTTTAATTAATGATATTTTTATAGTTCGGACATTTACGCACGCGGCGATACCACATATGTTTATTTTTATTTACACTGTTATTTTTTTTATGGGGAAAAGGGGGGGTGATTTAAACTTTTATTAGGGAAGGGGTTAAATGACCTTTATTAGCACTTTTTTTTTTTTGCAGTGTTATAGGTACCATAGGGACCTATAACACTGCACACACTGATCTCTCATGCTGATCACTGGCGTGTATTAACACACCTGTGATCAGTGTTATTGGCACTTGACTGCTCCTGCCTGGATCTCAGGCACGGAGCAATCATTCGTCGATCGGACACCGAGGAGGCAGGTAGGGGCCCTCCCGGTGTCCTGTAAGCTGTTCGGGATGCCGCGATTTCACCGCGGCGGTCCTGAACAGCCCGACTGAGCAGCCGGGATACTTTCACTTCAGATGTGGCGGTCAGCTTTGATCGCCGCGTCTGAAGGGTTAATACAGCGCATCACCACGATCGGTGATGTCCTGTATTAGCCGCGGGTCCCAGCCATTGATAGCCGCCGGGACCGACCCGATATGACGCGGGGACACAGTGTGACCCCGCGGCATGTCGCGGGAGACGGCGGACGACGTAAATATACATCCTGCGTCGTTAAGGGGTTAAGCATGGAACTGTGGGATGTGTAGTTTAGAGAACAAAATCCAACAGGAAATACCCAGTTCGGGCAGGTAAGTCCTAAAATCACCTTATGGTGGATAACCCCTTTTAAAGTTTTTCAGTGTTTCCATTGCCATGAATCTTTTACTCACTTTGACTTGTCCTTTGGAGCATCGGTCTAGAAGTAGCAGGCACTCGGTAGCGCCACTAAGTAAAGCTTCGGTTACAGGCGCAGAAATCTGGTTTGACTCAGAAGAAAGCTCATATAGAAGCTTTACAAGAGCCTTCAATAGTAGAGGAAGCCTTGGTGGGATCCTAGGAAAGAATGGTAGACAGATCATAGGACTCCTGATGTCTCTTCACAGATGTACAACAGGACAGAGCAGATAGGAAAAAGCCATTAAAGGGGTACTCCGGCGCTTAGACATCTTATCCCCTATACAAAGAATAGGGGATAAGATGCCTGATTGCGGGGGGACCACCGCTGGGGACCCCCGTGATCTTGCACGCAGCACCCCGTTACAATCAGTCCCCATACCATGTCACGCCCCTTCCCATAGGTTTACATTGAGGGGGCGGAGCAGTGACATCACAACGCTCCATCCCTGTGATCGACAGTAATCAGACCCAGAGCGAACATACTCCGGGGGACTGATTTTAATGGGGTGCAGCGTGCAAGATCACGGGGGTCCCCAGCGGCGGGACCCCTGCCATCAGGCATCTTATCCCCTATCCTTTGGATAGGGGATAAGATGTCTAAGCGCCGGAGAACCCCTTTAATGCGAGTCCAACCAGTGAGAACAGAAAACAAGACGTAGCGGGCCTTTAAAATCCCACCTTGGCCATGCATATTTGATTGTTCCCTGTAATGTTTCCAGGATGCTGAGGCGAGCAGATTCTTCGGGCCCATCGCTAACCTCCAGATACCCCACTATCACACGCAGCAGCCTCTTCATGTGATGGGCGATCCTAATTCCAAGCCTATAGTCAATAATACAGATCTATTAGGAACATAACAATGGCCACACAAACACTACAGTTCTGTAAAGTAAGGAATACGCATTAAAAAGTGCAATTGTAATACAATTTACAAATGCACTTTTATCAGTAGCCACAATACATACAACTTAGAGCAGTGTTTCCCAACCAGGGTGCCTCCAGCTGTTGCAAAACTACAACTCCCAGCATGCCCGGACAGCCAACGGCTGTCCGGGCATGCTGGGAGTTGTAGTTTTGCAACAGCTGGAGGCACCCTGGTTGGGAAACACTGACTCCGGCTCAGTTCACACCCCTTTTTTGCAATACAGTTCTCATATCAGGTTTTTGGATGAAAAAACGGATTCCTCCAAACCGGACAAATGTACAAATTTTAACCCGTATACGGTTTGAAAAATTATGTCCGGTTGAATCCATTCTCAAAGGAGTAGTCCAGTGGTGAACAACTTATCCCCTATCCTAAGGATAGGGGATAAGTTTGAGATCGCAGGGGGTCCGACCGCTGGGGCCCCCTGCGATCTCCTGTACGGAGCCCCGAGAGCCCGCGGGAAGGGGGCGTCGACCTCCGCACGAAGCGGCGGCCGACACGCCCCCTCAATACAACTCTATGGCAGAGCCGAGGCGCTGCCTCCGGCAATCTCTGGCTCTGCCATAGAGATGTATTGAGGGGGCGTGTCGGCCGCCACTTCGTGCGGAGGTCGACACCCGCTATCTGGGCGGAGAGCCTGGCCCCCGTACAGAGAGATCGCAGGGGGCCCCAGCGGTCAGACCCCCCGCGATCTCAAACTTATCCCCTATTCTTAGGATAGGGGATAAGTTTTTCACCACCGGACTACCCCTTTTAAGAAAAAAACACTTATATAAGTTTTTAACTTTTCATTCTATTATGAATAAAGTTTCACTTGTTTGATTGAAATTACAAGAAAAAAAAAACTGCAAAGTCAAAAAACGGATGTTGAAAACCGGATGGAAACATAAGGTTCTGTACGGTTCCCATTGACTCCAATGTTAAAGAAACATATACGGTTTTTCACCCGGACCAAAAACCGTGGTAGACTACGGTTTTGAGTACAGGAAAACTGACAAAACTGTACAAGACGCAAAACGGACACAACCTGATGCATTGTTTGGCATACGGTTTTCAATGGAGAGTCAATGCGTAAGGTTTTCAATACGGTTCTGTACGGTTTTAAAATTGAAAAGGTATACGGGAACTGTATTGCAGAAACGTGGGTTGAACCCAGCCTTAGAGAATGGCGAGAGACACCCAGTGTCACCTTTACACATAGGATTTGTGGCAAGCTGGGTGTCACTGCCGAGTCTCCATCAGCGCCTGCCAATGTAAGCTGATGCTGGCAGAGGACGTATGTCTCCTGGGTGGGTGTTTCTGAGGCTGGGTCCACATCACGTTTTTGTCATACTGTTTTCAATCAGTTTTTCTAAAGAAAACCGTATTGCAAAAAAACACATGGAACGGTATGGAAAAAAGTAAACTGTATGCGTTTTTTAAACTGTATACTGTTTTTAAAAGTGCATACAGTTCAGTCAGTTTTTATAAAAAAAAAAAACGTTTTTGAAAATGTTGTCAATTTTTAATGGGAGGGGTGTTGAGTGGGGACTTAAGGATGCAAATGCGCATGTGCAAATTTAAAACCGTACACGGTTTCCCATATGGAACTGAATACATGTGCGTTTCCCATTGACATCCATGTAAAAAAAAAAAAAAAAAACGTATGCGGTTGCAGTACGGTTTTTAAACCGGAGACAAAAAAGTGGTCAACCATGGTTTTGACTCCAGTTTAAAAACCGTACTGCAACGGCATACATTTATTTTTTTATTTATTTTTTTAACATGGACGTCAATGGGAAACGCACATGTATTCAGTTCTATATGGGAAACCATATACGGTTTTTAATTTGTAGATGCGCATTTGCATCCTAAAGTCCCCACCCAACACCCCTCCCATTAAAAATGGACAAAATTATCAAAAACGTATGGATTCTTTTTTTTTTTTTTTTTATAAAAACGGACGGAACTGTATGCACTTTTAAAAACAGTATACAGTTTAAAAAACGCATACGGTTTACTTTTTCCCATACTGTTCCATCCGTTTTTTTGCCATACAGTTTTCTTTAAAAAAAAAACGGATTGAAAACAGTATGGCAAAAACCTGGTGTGAACCCAGAGTTGGTAGTGATGCTTAACTTGTAGCGAGTCCTTCCTGTGTGTGGGGGTGAGGTAGCTCTGTCTTACAGCAGGGACGCTCTCCCTCCCAGAGAGGTGCTGTCCTGCACTCATCGCAGTGTCAACTCCCTCCTCAAAGTTGGTGGCAGCAAAAAAAATGTAATATTAATGCTGTCTCCAGCCGTCGCCCCTGATAAAGTGCTGGCCTAGGCCTTGGTGATCCAGTTACATGAACAGGGTTGGATCGGCACATGATCAACAATAAAGGTTCCCAATGAATGTGAGTGCAAGTATATCTTAAAGGGGTACTCCACTGAAATTATTTTTATTTTTTTTTATATATCAAGGGGTGCCAGAAAGTTAAACAGATTTGTAAATGACTTCTATTAAATAATCTTCATTTAATTCTATTAAATAATCCTACCAGTACCTATCAGCTGCTGAAGTTGAGTCCTTTTCTGTCTGACCACAGTGACACCTCTGTCCATTTTAGGAACTGTCCAGAGTAGAAGCAAATCCCCATAGCAAACATATGCTGCTCTGGACAGTTCCTAAAATGGACAGAGGTGTCAGCAGAGAGCACTGTGCTCAGACAGAAAAGAGATTCAAAACTAAAAGAACTTCCTGTGAAGCATAAAGCAGCTGATAAGTACTGGAACGGTTAAGATTTTTAAATAGAAGTAATTTACAAATCTGTATAACTTTCTGGCACCAGTTGATTTAAAAATAAAAAAAGTTTTCCAGTGGAGTGCCCCTTTAAAAAAAAAAAATGTTGAATTAATACAGAAAGTAGATTGTAATCTTGTAAAACATTTATTTGCTTAAAAGAGGTACTCCACTGGAAAACATTTTTTTTTATCAACTGGTGCCAGAAAGTTCAACAGATTTGTAAATGACTTTTATTAAAAAATCTTAATCCTTCCAGTACATATCAGCTGCTGTATGATCCACAGGAAGTTCTTTTCTTTATGAATTTCCTTTCTGCCTGACCACAGTGCTCTCTGCTGACACCTCTGTCCATTTTATGAACCGTCCAGAGTAGGAGCAATTCCCCATAGAAATCCTATTCTGCTCTGGACAGTTCCTAAAATGGACAGAGGTGTCAGCAGAGAGCACTGTGGTCAGGCAGAAAGGAAATTCATAAAGCAAAGAACTTCCTGTGCATCATAACAGCAGCTGATAAGTACTGGAAGGATTAAGATTTTTTTTATAGAAGTGATTTACAAATCTGTTTAACTTTCTGGCACCATTTGATTTATGTTTTCCATTGGAGTACCCCTTTAAAACCATAATATCCCTTCAAAAACAATGTCCATAGACATTGCTACGGTTGGATTTGGAAAATTTCTGCAGAAAATCTGCAAACAATCCACAGGGAAATCCTGAAGACAGATCTGCACCATATCATGCAGATTTTTTGGGGAATTATGTAAAATAAATAAAGTTGTTTTCGAATCCTTACCTTTCCTGAAGAGCAGGCAGGTTGCGAGCATAGAGTCTACGTAGAACAATCTTGTGTTCCATCTCCATGTCAGTCAGAACCAACTGCATGACTTGGTCTGAAGGACACTCTCCATCTTTTTGGAATGCACCCACTACAGGTGCAGGTTTGTGGAGGACAGGGAACAGATCCACCAAGCAGGGCAAGACCACCTGAAAGAGAAAACCAGGGGGGATTAGTGGTCTGGCACCCGGGTCATCACCATCTACCATAATCGGTAATAATGGATAACAGTAAAGGGACAAATTCCAGCAATGTGCAAAATCCATCACTGATAAACCTCTCAACTATTATTCGAAATCAGACACCTCCAAAAGGGTGGAAATAAAGTAACTGTATTTTCATCTTGATTCTGCCATTTTCATAATTGCTGCAAAACTACAGCTTTTTAGATAAAACCATGAAAAACAACTCATGTAGGTCACCCCCCCATAACTAAGAAAACATCCCTACTTATAGTCATTGGTTGTTAAATGTGTTATCCAGGCATAAATTCCAGCTTGATCTACCATGGGGCATGAGGAGACGTTGCTGGAAACATCCGATGCCCCCAGCAAGTATCATGCAGGTTTCTAAGGGTGCATGCACACCACGTTTTTGTTAGGCTAGGTTCACAATACGTTTTGTAACTACGGTTCCCGTATACAGCTGGGAGGAGGGGGCGGGGCTTAAATGCGGCGCCCGCACTCAGCCGTATAGGGAAACCGTATTTAATGCATGTCTATGTCTATTAAAAAATATGCTTCTTTCTATTTAAGTTTCCACTTTGAAAATATGACCACTAGGAGTCTTCCCACCAGTCCTGTCCGCAAGCCCTTTTTATAGATTTCAGACTCATGCTGGAGTCCTAAATCTCAGACTGCAGCCGGGACACAGACAAGCTCAGCACTGCTCCCTGCCTGTCAATCAGACAGGCAGGAGCCAGCACTGTGCTCATAGCACAGCAGGGCATACTCCTGACTCTGCCTTTCTGCATGCCCTCATTCATTTTACTCTCTGAGCTCCGATCTTCCTTCTCTCTGCACATGCAGTTGTAAATAGAGAGGAGAAGACTCAGAGCTGCCCTCTGTGCTGTGTTCACAGCCTCTATGCTGGGCCACGCCCCCTTCCTCCCTCACACTAGGATGGCTGAATGAGCAGCCAAGAGGACAATAAATCAGGTAAAAAGAGGGGGTTTTGAATTAAAAGAAACACAGGGATAGTGTCAGAGTCATGGACAGTTCCTGTATACGGTTTCAAGTTAAAAACCGTATGGAACTGTATAGAAAACTGTATGCATTTACTTGTAAACTGTATGTCAAACGCATCATCCGATTTAGTCCGTTTTGCATCTCATACGGTTTTGTCCAGTTTTTTTTTCCCGTACCCAAAACTGTAGTCTATCACGTTTCTTGGTCCGGGTGAAAAACTGTATTAAACCGTATATGTTTTTTTTTTTTAACATGGGAGTCAATGGGAACCGTACAGACCTGTATGTGCGTACGAACCATCAGGTTTTCACCATACGGTTTTTGACTTTGCACAGTTTTTTTTCTTGGAATTTCAATCAAACAAGTGAAACTTTATTCAAAATGGAGTGAAAAGTTAAAAACATATAAGTTTTTTTCTTAAAAAACGTATGCAAACGGACAGCATTTTTCAATTCGTATACGGTTTTCAACCGTATATGGGTTCAAATTTGTATACACTTTTAGAAACAGTTTAGTCAGGTTTTGAGGAATCCGTTTTTCATCAAAGACCTGATACAGGAACTGTATTGCAAAAATGTGGTGTGAATGAAGCCTAACTCAGTGTTTCCCAACCAGGGTGCCTCCAGCTGTTGCAAAACTACAACTCCCAGCATTCCCGGACAGCCATTGGCTGTCCGGGCATGCTGGGAGTTGTAGTTTTGCAACAGCTGGAGGCACCCTGGTTTAGAAACACTGTTCTAACTAATGGGAGAGAAGCATGTCTTTTTTTATTTTTATCTGTTTCTATTTTCTGCTTGTATTATTATGGGGGCAGCCATCTTACCAGAGCTATTTTAAAGAGTACCTATCATGTACTAAACTCTCCCTAATCCCCCCCCCCCCCCCCCATCTGTCCCTGACTCTGACACTATCCCTGTGTTTCTTTTAATTCAAAACCCCCTCTTTTAACCTGATTTATTGTCCTCTTGGCTGCTCATTCAGCCATCCTAGTGTGAGGGAGGAAGGGGGGCGTGGCCCAGCATAGAGGCTGTGAACACAGCAGAGGGCAGCTCTGAGTCTTCTCCTCTCTGTTTACAACTGCATGTGCAGAGAGAAGGAAGATCGGAGCTCAGAGAGTAAAATGAATGAGGGCATGCAGTAAGGCAGAGTCAGGAGTATGCCCTGCTGTGCTATGAGCACAGTGCTGGCTCCTGCCTGTCTGATTGACAGTGCTGAGCTTGTCTGTGTCCCGGCTGCAGTCTGAGATTTAGGACTCCAGCATGAGTCTGAAATCTATAAAAAAGGGCTTGCGGACAGGACTGGTAGGAAGACTCCTAGTGGTTATTTTTTCAAAGAGGAAACTTAAATAGAAAGAAGCATATTTTTTAATAACATGCTATTGGAAAGTTATTCTGCATACATTAATCTATAATATATCAAAAGTTTTTTTGATGAAAGGTCCCCTTTAATAGCATTTACAGCATGTCCCATGGACATAAGCAGCATTAGACTGAAGCTGTTCCATGCAGATTAATGGGAAAGGTGTCTGGGCATTCTCTGTGACCTTTTAGAGATCATCCTATAGGGAGTGGGAAGCTGTGAGCAATAGCTATTGTGTGTACCTCTGTTATATATCTACTGTTGTCATCTTTTACTGATAAGGTTAGGTTCACGCTATGAAATTTCCATCCGAAATTCTGCTCAGGAATTTCAGTTGGAAATTCTGGTGCAGCAGAATGCGATTCCGCCATACAGTGCACAGGAATATTCCAGAAGAGGACTCTCCCTCCGTCAGAGATTGATTTAGCTCTCTTGAATCGCTCACGGCCTCCTTGAATTAGTTTATTCCTCTGTTCCTTTCAGTTTGGGAACCATGGGACCGCTTCTCCGACCTACATCTTCCTTTTTCTTGTTCTTCTCTTTCCTTCCATCCTCCGTCTTCTGTTGTCCTGTTGTTTTCTTTATGTGGAAATACTTGTGGTTCTCTTATATGTCGCCCTTCGGGCCTTTATGTTCCCCCTTGGTTGGCTACTTGCTGTTCCCCTCATAACCTGCCTTTGTGGATCAATGTTTTGTTTTCGTTTGTCTGTATTTCTGAAGATTCCTTGGTGCCTTTGTTATTGTATTATTAGAGTGTTTTATGGTACTCTCTGGGCCTTTACGGTCCCTTGAGACATTGTTAAGCTATTTTACCCTTTGACTTTGTATTACAAAACTTAAATCAATAAAAATTTATAGTAAAAAAAATAATAATAATAAAATAAATTTTGCCTCCCAAAAAAATGGGCTTGCTTGTTCTTTAGGTGGAATCTGCGCCAAAGACACTGACAACTATGGGGACCGACATGTCACTTGTTGCCTTGGTGGCAAACCATTTTTAATGTGCACGAGTAAATGCTAAGTTTTATTGGACATTGCTTTTTCTGGGAGCTGGATCTTTCCTCTTTTCACTTCCTTGTACCTACCAGTGGAGAGTGGTCCCCTGCATCCGTGCTTCCGGATCCCACTTAATGGTGCCTGCAGCGTATGAAGAGTTGGTGAGCTGATCTACATTTCTTTTCCTTTCACACTACCGTTTATGTCCGGTGGATGACGTCCGTTAGGAAGATAGCGGGAGAAAAATTTGTGCTTGTGACCTTCCCGCTATCATAACGGGACTTATAAAGGACATTAGAGGAATCTAATTCAAGTGAATGGGATCCTCTTTGCCTGTTATAACTCCTGTTTTGCTCCGTTACAATAATGGACGTTAATGGCAGACAAAGTAGGAGAATAGAAAAAAAAAAAAAAGGAGCCATTAAAGTCTGTTTGTAACGGAGCAACAGTTTAGTGTGAAATTCTTTAAAAAATAAGGTTAACATTTAAACTTAATTTAACCCCTTAAACAACGCAGGACATATATTTAGCTCCCGCCATATAACGCAAGGTCATATCGGGTTGGTCCCGGCGGCCATCAACGGCTGGGATCCACGGCTAATATCGGACAGCACCAATCGCGGTGATGCCCAGTATTAAACCTTCAGATGCGGCGATCAAAGTAGAGTATTTTTTTGTTCACTTTTTATACCATAAAAAATTTTTTAAGCGATCCAAAAGTTAGATCAAAACAAAAATGGTAACAATTAAAACCTTCAGATCACGGCGCAAAAAATGAGCCCTCATATTGCCCCGTACATGTATAAAAAAAAAAAAAAGTTATAGGGGTCAGAAGAGGACATTTTTAAGTGTATACATTTTCCTGCATGTAGTTATGATTTTTTCCAGAAGTGCGACAAAATCAAACCAATATAAGTAGGGTATCGTTTTAATCGTATGGACCTACAGAATAGAGAAGTGTCATTTTTACTAAAAAATTTACTGTGCAGAAATGGAAGCCCCCAAAAGTTACAAAATGGCTTTTTTTTTTGTCACACAGTGATTTTTTTTTGGGTTTCGCCGTAGATTTCTGGGTAGAATGACTGATGTCATTACAAAGTAGAATTGGTGGCGCAAAAAAATAAGCAATCATATGGATTTTTAGGTGGAAAATTAAAGGGTTATGATTTTAAGAGGTAAGGAGGAAAAAACAAAAATGCAAAAACTGAAAAACGCTAAGTCCTTAAGGGGTTAACAATAGGTACATTTTTTACTAACACAGGAGTGGATATAAAAGAGAATGATCAGTCTTTTCTTTACACTGTTTATTCCTTTCAGTTCCACTTCTGGCTTTTGCTCAAGAAAACAACATCAAAAACTGCATGTAGGATTCCAGCATTAGGCCTCTTTCAGACAGCCATGAAGTGGTTAAATTTTTTATTATACGTATTATGGCCAGTAATCCAAGCCCAAGCACATCTCTGATGACCTAAGATCACAGCATCACAAGAATCTTAGGATACTGTCCACAGTCTCACCTGTAGGTCTTAAAGTGGTACTCCACTGCCCCAGCGTTCTGAACATAATGTTCTGAACACTGGGACAATGGAGTAACCCTTTAAGGGGTAGATATAAAAGAAAGCATAAAGGACCAACTGATACATTCATTCTGCTCTATTGTATTCACTCCGGTCACTGGCTCATCATTTGTGTAATAACTGCAGAACCTGCAGCTACTGCAGAGTCATTTCATTCAGCTTTACTGTATGTTCTGGAACAGATTCTGCACCAGTACAATAACTACCTGTGAACGAAGGAAACTATAGAAGTCTATCTCAGACTATATAAGTCAATGCAGTGAATAGATGAGTGTTTCCCAGCCAGGGTGCTCCCAGCTGGACAGCTGCAACAGCTGGAGGAACTCTGGTTAGGAAAAACTGGAATGTACAGTCTTCTCTAGGTGGAAATAACTGTGATGAATTTTCTTACCTCAATGACTTCAGCATCTTTAGTATAAAGGTGATTCCGAAGAGCATGATACGCCACCAGGGCCCGATTATACTGCCTCAGCTCTGCCGCCGGCTGTCAGAGCAAAGAATAGTATTATTATAATTCACTCTGATGATCATAGACTATCTGCAGTCTGGCTACAAAAATTCCTAAAAGTTAGCTGGTCACCAGCAATACAAAGTGGTATTTCACACATTGATATACTATACATTTAAAGGGGTACTCCGGTGAAAAACATTTTTTTATTTTTTTTTTTAAATCAACTGGTGCCAGAAAGTTAAACAGATTTGTAAATTACTTCTATTAAAAAATCTTAATCCTTCCTGTACTTATCAGTAGAAATTATTTTCTTTTTGAAACACAGAGCTCTCTGCTGACATCATGAGCACAGTGCTCTCTGCTGACATCTCTGTCCATTTTAGGAACTGTCCAGAACAGCATATAAGGACGCAGCCCATTTGGGCCTTAAGGACGCAGACAATTTAATTTTTACGTTTTTATTTTTTCCTCCTCGCCTTCTAAAAATCATAACTCTTTTATATTGTCATCCACAGACTAGTATGAGGGCTTGTTTTTTGCGCGACCAGTTGTCCGTTGTAATGCCATCACTCACTTTACCATTAAATGTATGGCGCAACCAAAAAAATACTATTTGTGTGATGAAATTAAAAAGAAAACCGCAATTTTGCTAATTTTGAAAGGTTTTGTTCTCACAACGTACAATTTACGGTAAAAATGACGTGTGTTCTTTATTCTGAGGGTCAATACGATTAAAATGATACCCATGATAATACACTTTTCTATTACTGTTGCGCTTAAAAAAAAAAAGCAAACTTTTTAACCAAATTAGTACATTTAAGATCCCCCTATTTTGAAGAACTATAACTTTTTCATTTTTCCGTATAAGCGGTGGTATGAGGGCTAATTTTTTGCGCCGTGATCTGTACTTTTTATTGATACCATATTTGCTTATATAGAACTTTTAATCCCTTTTTTATAAATTTTTTTGAGAATAAAATGTTATAAAAAAGCATCTATTTTGGACTTTTTTTATTTTTATGTTCACGTCGTTCACCGTACGGTATCATTAACATTTCATTTTAATACTTCATATATTTACGCACGCGCCGATACCAAATATGTATATAAAATATTTTTTTAACACTTTTTGGGGGTGAAATAGGGAAAATGGGACAATTTACGTTTTTATTGGGGGAGGGGGTTTTTCCAATTTTTTTTTACTTTATTTTTTTACTTTTTACACTCTTATAGTACCCATAGGGGACTATTTATAGTAATCACTCGATTGCTAATCCTGTTCACTGCTATGTATAGGACATATCACTGATCAGGGTTATCGGTAATCTTCTGCTCTGGTCTGCGGGAAGGCAGATCAGAGCAGAAGACTCACGGAAGGCAGCGGAGCCAGGTGAGGGGACCTCCGTCTGCCGTGCTGGATGATCGGATCGCCGCAGCAGCGCTGCGGGGATCCGATCATCCATTTTAGTGACCGCGATGCTGCAGGTGCCGTGATCTGTATTGATCACGGCATCTGAGGGGTTAATGGCGGACATCTGCGGGATCGCGGGTGTCCGCCATTACGGGCGGGTCCCTGGCTGCAATCAGCAGCCGGGACCTGCTGCGCATGATCCGGGCATCTTTCCGATGCTCGCGGTTATGCTTAGGACGTAAATGTACGTCCTGGTGCGTTAAGTACCACCTCACCAGGACGTACATTTACGGCGCTCATCGTTAAGGGGTTAATGTGTAGTCTGCCTAGTCCAAGCAATAGGTTCCTTACAGATTTCTCCTATATAACAGCATTCACAACTTTTAGGAATTACAACACAGTCCAATTTGCCTAAATGAATTAATACCAGACAAAGCCCCTAGTCAAAGAATAGCAATAGGGACCACAATCCTATCGATACACCTTCAAAGAAGTACTCTGTGAATTTTTATTTTTTACACTGCTGGGTCATCTCTCCCCCCATGATTTCCTGCATGGGGCACTGCTACTTACCCAACCTCAGCGCACTCCAGCCCATACCCTCGGAGACAAGCACAAGTGATGTCCTGCTCAGCCAATCAGGGTCCCATCACAACTGGTGTTCTAAGCGGGCTGTCACTTGCGATCTTCTCGAAAGGTGGGGGCCGGAGCGTGCGGAGGACGGATAAGTAGCGATGCCTCGTAAAGAAGAACCCGGTGTGGGGGGATGGATTTGGAGTCCCATCAGAAGATTCGGAGGGGGTATGGGGGGGGGGGGGGGTCCTATGGATAGGGGATAAGTTTCAGTTCCCTGGAGAACACCTTTGAAGGGGTACTCCGTTGCCCCAGCGTTCGGAACCTTCTGTTCCGATTGCTTGGAGCGGGCAGTGACGTCACTGCCACGCCCCCTCAATGAAAGTTTACGGGAGGGGACGTGATTGCCGCCACGCCCCCTCCCATGGACATGCATTAAGGGGGCATGGCCTTAACGTCACGACCCCCGCATCCAGCGTTCCAAACGAACACCGGGTGCTGCACAGAGATCGTGGGGCTCCCAGTTGCGGGACCCTTGCAATCAGACATCTTATCCCCTATCCTAAGATGTCTATGGGCAGAGTGCCCCTTCAACCTTATAAAACTGATGGCCTATACTCTGGACTGGCCATTAATATTGACTCATCAGGGGGTCTGACTACTGGTACGCCTGTCAATAAGCTGTTTGAAGGGACCAAGGTGATTGCAGCCTCTTTGATGTTTACAGCTGCTCATCCTTACACCACCATACTATTTATAGCGGCAGGGCAGGGTACTGCCGCACTTGAATTACAACACCCCCATACCTTGCACAGCGCCTACTGAAAGTGTGAACACTGAAGAGCATGTGGTGGTTGCACTGAAGCCGCAGCCGCTTCAAAGTAAAGATCGGTGAGGATGCCAGGTGCCGGACTGTGCATAGATCACTGATTCCCAACCAGTGTGCCTTCAGCTGTTGCAAAACTACATCTCCCAGCAGGCCCGGACAGCCTTTGGCTGTCCGGGCCTGCTGGGAGTTGTAGTTTTGCAACAGCTGGAGGCACACTGGTTGGGAAACACTGACCTAAGAAGTCTACTGCAGATAGTCTTACCACATTCCTGATGATATGGTGCAGGCAGCGTACGCCCAGCACTTTATTCTCTGTCTTGTAATCATCAGAGAAGAGGAGCGAGGGCGGCATCACCATGCTGAGGAACTCCGAGAGCCACGGCCGAGGAACCTGAAAGAGCAGCCAGGAGAAGACGAGCTTGGCTTCCGGGTGCGACTCCCATGTGTCTCTACAATAAAACAGATTATAGATCATTGAGCAGGGCAACAACCAAAACCCTGGAAAGTAAATGTCATATCCAAGAGTCCTCCACATAAAGGGGTATTACAAGTTATCCTCTATCCATAGGAGAGCTGATCGGTGGGGGTGCGATCGCCGGGACCCCCACATATCACAAGAACAGAGGTCAGCAGTCTAGAGTGATTGGAGGAGCAGCAGCAAACATGCACGACCACCGTTCTATTTGCTGTCTATGGGACAGGATAGGAGTCTGATCATGGGGGTCCGACCAGTGGATCGTCTCTATGGGGCCTGGATCTTGCACTGTACTCACCATACTCCTGAGCCCTCCAGCCCCCACCCTCAAAGACGAGCAGAAGTGACGACCTGCTCAGCCAATCACTGGACCAGACAGGATGCTGTTTTAGCCAGTGATTGGCTAAGCAGGCTGGTGGGGGGATCCGGAGCGCTTAGTGGAGGAGCTGCTGAATGGTAAGTTCAGTGCGAATGGCGGCCCCATATAGGAGACACTTATCTACCCAGTGGATTGAGAAAAAGTTGCGTTTTTGGACTAGATCTTTAAAAGGAGAACTCTAGTGCCAACTATTTCTCCTCTGTTGTGCTCGGGCTGAAAAAAATATATGAAAATAAACTTTCACTCACCTTCCTGCGGAGCGCTGCTACAGCTGATGGGTCCTCCGGTCCGGTCTTCTTCCTTCTCCCGTGTACACGGATCGTCGCACGGCACTCAGCCTATCACCGGCCACAGCGATGTACCGCCTTGGCCAGTGATAGGCTGAGCACCGTGTGACGATACGTGCACAGGAAGGATGAAGACCGGACTGGAAGACCGATCAGCTGTAGCAGCGCTCCGGGGGAACGCAGGAAGGTGAGTGAAAGTTTATTTTCACAACGGAGGACTAATAGTCAGCACTAGACTACTCCTTTAATGTATAGATAACCCCTGTAAAAGGGATATATTCTCATTTCAGTAAGTTATGCCTATCCACAGGATTACAAATAACAAGAATAGTGGCGGTCCAACATCTGGGACCACCCTCTAAGATACAAATATTAAAAACAGTCCCATGCAGCGCTCCATTCATTCTCAATGAAACTTTCGGAGCATTGCCAATATCAGTGCTCAGCAACGATGGGAAGCCCCCTAGAGAATGAATAGAGAGTTGTATATGAGGGCAGTTTATTCTGGAGGAATTTACCTCTGTTCTCAGGACTGATGGGGGTCCCACTGATCCGCTTGTTATGCCAATTCCCATGGATGGCTTCTTGATATAGGAATACCTGATCTGCTGCGTATTTCCTGCAGCTAATTTTGCTACCCATGGAAGTCAATAGGGGAGATTTATCAAAACCTGTGTAGAGGAAGAGTGGTGCAGGTGTCCATAGCAACCAATCAGATCGCTTCTTTCACTTTTGAGTTCTGTGAAAAATGAAAGAAGCAATCTGATTGGTTAATAGGGGCAACTGCTCCACTCTTCCTCTACACAGGTTTTGCTAAATATCCCCAAATGGGTAGCAAAATCTGGAGCAGAAAATATGTAGGGCTTGTTTTTTTTTTGCACCACCAATTGTACTGTGTTATGACATCAATAATTTCACCACCAAATCTATGGCGAAAGGCCAAAAAATTATTTGTGGGGCAAAACTGAAAAAACAACAACTCCATTTTGTAACTCTTGGAGGCTTTCGATTATACGCAGAGCACTTTTCGGTAAAAATTACCGTACACCTTATCTTTTTCTCTGGAGGTCTATATGGTTACAACAATACCCGAATTATATAGGTTTGATCTCGTTTTACTTTGAAAAAATGACAACTTTTATTTATTTTTTTATTTATTTAATTTATTTATTTTTACAAAAATTAACATGTTAAAAATTGTTCTCTTCTGAACCCTATAACTTTTTAAATTTTTTCACACACAGGGCTGTATGAGGGGTAATTTTTTGTGCTGTGATCTGTAGTTTTTATCGGTAGCATTTTTGTTTTGATGAGACTTTTTTATCGCTTTTTATTTTAAAAAAATTAGCGTAAAAGTGACCAAAAATACGCAATTCTGGATTTTGGTATTTTTATGTGTACGCCAATGACCGTATGGTTAAAGTAACATTATATTTTTATAGTTTGATACACGGCGATACCACGTTTATTATTGTTATATTGTCTGATAGCAGCCGGAACAAACTGCTCCGGAGCTCGCTTCATAGACCTGCCCGAGGCTGTGCCCTATGTATAAGGCGCAAGTCGTTAACGGGGTACTCCGGTGGAAAAACTTTTTTTTTTTTTTATGTTAAAAAGTTAAACAGATTTGTAAATTACTTCTGTTAAAAAAATCTTAATCCTTCCAGTACTTATCAGCTGCTGAATACTACAGATGAAATTCTTTTCTTTTTGGGACACAGAGCTCTCTGCTGAATCACGAGCACAGTGCTCTCTGCTGACATCTCTGTCCATTTTAAGAACTGTCCAGAGTAGGAGAAAATCCCCAAAGCAAACATATTCTGCTCTGGACAGTTCCTAAAATGGACAGAGATGTCAGCAGAGAGCACTGTGGTCATGATGTCAGCAGAGAGCTTTGTGTACCAAAAAGAAAATAATTCAGCAGCTAATAAGTACTGGAAGGATTAAAAAATTTTCATAGAAGTAATTTACAAATCTGTTTAACTTTCTGGCACCAAGTGATTAAAAAAAAAAAAAGTTTTCCACCAGAGTACCCCTTTAACCCCTTAACGACGCAGGACGTATATTTACGTCCTGCGCCGGCTCCCGCCATATGAAGCGGGATCGCGCCGCGATCCCGCATCATATCGCATCGGTCCCGGCGCTCATCAACGGCCGGGACCCGCGGCTAATACCACACATCGCCGATCGTGGCGATGTGCAGTATTAACCCTTTAGCCGCTTCTAAAGTGAAACTGAAAGTGACCCGGCTGCTCAGTCGGGCTGTTCGGGACCGCTGCGGTGAAATCGCGGTGTCCCGAACAGCTGACCGGACACCGGGAGGGCCCTTACCTGCCTCCTCGGTGTCCAGGCAGGAGCAGTCAAGCGCCGATAATGCTGATCACAGGCGTGTTAATACACGCCAGTGATCAGCATAGGAGATCAGTGTGTGCAGTGTTATTGGTCCCTATGGGAGCTATAACACTGCAAATAAAATGTTAAAAAAAAGTGTTAATAAAGGTCATTTAACCCCTTCCCTAATAAAAGTTTGAATCACCCCCCTTTTCCCATAAAAAAAATAAAACAGTGTAAAAATAAAAATAAATAAACATATGTGGTATCGCCGCGTGCGTAAATGTCCGAACTATAAAAATATATCATTAATTAAACCGCACGGTCAATGGCGTACGCGCAAAAAAATTCCAAAGTCCAAAAAAGCGTATTTTGGTCACTTTTTATACCATTAAAAAAAAATGAATAAAAAGTGATCAAAAAGTCCGATCAAAATAAAAATCATACCGATAAAAACTTCAGATCACGGCGCAAAAAACGAGTCCTCATACCGCCCCGTACGTGGAAAAATAAAAAAGTTATAGGGGTCAGAAGATGACATTTTTAAATGTATAAATTTTCCTGCATGTAGTTATGATTTTTTCCAGAAGTGCGACAAAATCCAACCTATATAAGTAGGGTATCATTTTAACCGTATGGACCTACAGAATAATGATAAGGTGTCATTTTTACCGAAATAATATGCACTGCGTAGAAATGAAAGCCCCCAAAAGTTACAAAATGGCGTTTTTTTTTTTTCGATTTTGTCGCACAATGATTTTTTTTTCCGTTTCTCCGTGCATTTTTGGGTAAAATGACTAATGTCACTGCAAAGTAGAATTGGTGACGCAAAAAATAAGCCATAATATGGATTTTTAGGTGGAAAATTGAAAGGGTTATGATTTTTAAAAGGTAAGGAGGAAAAAACGAAAGTGCAAAAACGGAAAAAACCCTGAGTCCTTAAGGGGTTAAAGGGGTTGTCCCACCGTGTTATTTGTGGGTTTTTCGGGCAGCTCCTGCCTGTTTACAGCTGCCAGAGGTGGTCAGAAAAACCAAAAGCAGCCGAAGCAGTGAAGCTACCCAATTTGTCTAACTCCCATTGACTTTAATTAGAGATGAGCGAACTTACATTAAATTCGATTCGTCACGAACTTCTCTGCTCGGCGGTTGCTGACTTTTCCTGCGTAAATTAGTTCAGCTTTCCGGTGCTCCGGTGGGCAGGAAAAGGTGGATACATTCATAGGAAAGAGTCTCCTAGGACTGTATCCACCTTTTCCAGCCCACGGGAGCACCGGAAAGCTGAACTAATTAATGCAGGAAAATCATCAACTGCCGAGCCGAGAAGTTCGTGACGAATCGAATTTCCTGCAAGTTCGCTCATCTCTAACTTTAATGAGAGTAACACAAATGGTGCAGACCCGCGAGCAACTTTGTTTTCGTATCTCCCGTTAATATCTACGCCGTTTGCCGTTTGAACTCCCATTAAAGTCTATGGGAGATGCGCAAATTGCGTAAGTTTCTTGGTTCATCAACTAGCGTACACCTGCAAAATCGCGGGCGCTGTTTTTATAGAGCATTGACTTGCGCCGAATTCATCATCTAATTGTGGGTTATTTTTTATGCTGTCTGCGCTGGCTTTGTCATTTTTTCTTGTTGTGTGCGTTTTTAGGTCTCATAGTTAGAAGATTATTTTTCGCAAATTTTTGCACAAATCTACCCCAGTGACCAGGCGGTATAGGTGTAAACTTTTCTCCGTTTTTTGCACTATCCAAGGGCTTCCTGTCATTTGCGAAAATTTATAACGTGACGTGCGCCACATAATGCATTTTTGGTAAACCACATACTTAACGCCGGAGGTTTCAAACTGCCCAAAAATCTGCGCTAATTATAAATCTCCCCAGCGTATGAAGGGAGGAACAACTAAGAGGTAGATCATTTTGGCGCAATGTAAAAACAGAGCGCGCGCAATTTTACGGGTACACACCAGGTGACAAATTCCAACCAAAAAGAGTTGGACGGAACAACAGTGCATAGAGCAATGCTTCCCAAATAGTGAGCCTCCAGCTGTTGCAAAACTACAACTCCCAGCATGCCCGGACAGCCGAAGGCTGTCCGGGCATGCTGGAAATTGTAGTTTTGCAACAGCTGGAGGCACACTGATTATAAAAACGCTGGCATACAGGCTGCATAGCTCTGAGCTGAAGCATGGCCCGTACTACTTTACTAACTCTGGACTGGGCACCAGATCGGCCACTGTTCGCATTGCTACTTAAAGGGGTACTCCGGTGGAATTTATTTATTTATTTATTTTTTTATTATTCTTTTTAATCAACTGGTGACCGGTGACCCTTCCAGTTCTTTTTAGCAGCTGTATGCTACAGAGGAAATTCTTTTCTTTTTGAATTTCTTTTTTTGTCTTGTCCACAGTGCTCTCTGCTGACACCTGATGCCCGTATCAGGAACTGTCCAGAGCAGGAGAAAATCCCCATAGCAAACCTATGCTGCTCTGGACAGTTCCTGACACTGGCATCAGGTGTCAGCAGAGAGCACTGTGGACAAGACAAAAAAGAAAATTTTAAAAAGAAAAGAATTTCCTCTGTAGCATACAGCTGCTAAAAAGTACTGGAAGGGTAAAGATTATTTTTTTTTAATTTTTTTTATTGAAGTCATTTACAAATCTGTTTAACTTTCTGGCACCAGTTCATAAAAAAAATAAAGTTTTCCACTGGAGTACCCCTTTAAGTCCTGTTCTACAGTCTTGGTTCTCACTTGCGAAGCCGAGGTCCCAGCATCCCCAGGGCCTCTTTGAAGGTTGTGTACGGCTGTTCCTCGGGCCCCTTCAGCAGCTCGGCCACCGATGTGTAATCTGACTCCTTCAGGATGGACCGAAGTAGCTGATTGGCCAGGTGGCGGGACTCCCCATCACTCCAGGGGGCGTCCTTAATATGGGCTCCGCAGAGGAGCAGCAGAGGAGCTGTAGCGCAGCGCAAAATACACTTCGGGCCTAATACACTGGAGGAGCCATGTCCGGCCAGGGGGGAACCAGGTACTGTCCCAAAGTCAGAATTAGGGGCCCCGTTAGGTGAAGTCGGAGTCCCACCATTGTTACTAGAGGGTTCCAAGTTCTCTTCTGATGTAGGGGCCCCTCCTTTCTTTCTGGTTGATTCAGGGGCCACATGGTCCCCCTCCAAGGATAAAGCTCCATCCTCTAACAATTTAGGGCCACTCTTTCCCTTCGGGGCCACATCTGTATCTAGCAGCAAACTGGAGTCCACAGATTTCCCGGCCTCCTCTGCGTTCGGTATTGGCTCCGCCTGGGCGGTCCCAGCGCCGGTCACGCGACCACCACATGACTCCGCACTCACAGCCTCCAGGAGCAGTAGAGAGGCCCTGAGCGCCGCCGCCGCTCTATCGGGGACCTTCTTGTCACTTCCGGGCGCTGCCCAGGTAACCAGCGCCTGCAGCAGCTCCGCACAGTCGGCCGATGTACGGGGGAGAACGGGGGCCCGGCGGAGACAGGCGCAGAGCCCGTAGAGAGCGCGCGCCAGCGGATGCTCGCCAGCTGCCATGCCAACGCCGGGACGTCACGCCCACTACCTCCCGGATATGCTGCTAGATTATAAACGGGCGTCCATCTTAACTGCTGGCAAGGCGGGCGGCGGCCATGTTATCTACTGGAAGGTATGGCGGAATTAGTTGTAAAGTAGCTGAATAATAATCATGTCATACAGACTTCTAACATTTACGGGCATTTTGCTTATAGTTGACACATCTATGAATGAAGCCGTGATGAGGAGCAATAATCAGTGCGGCCAGCAGGTGGTAGCATCACAGTGCGGGAACATGCTGGAGGGGAAAGCTAATGCTGGGGCTCGTGGATAGAACCCAGCAAAGCGACACCTAGGGGTGGAATTTATCAACTGCAAAATGACGTTTAAATTTTGCACATTGATTTCTCTTATTATGTAATTTTGCACTATTTTTACGTTGTCTGTGCCGTCTCCACCATTTATCCTGTTGTGTGCTTCCAGGGGTCGTACATTTTTGCGCACATTTCCAGTACTTTAGTGACTGGCTGGTGTACAATGTGTGTGAGTTTTTTTTTTAGGTGGCCTAGCAATGAAGTTGCACTAGACACCTATTGTTGTTGTTCAGATTATTATTATTTTTTATATTATTATTATTATTATTCCGCCGTGAGTTTAATCTTAAATGGGCACTGTCTCCAAACTTTTTTTTTTTTTATACAGTGGGGATCAAAAGTTTGGGCACCCCAGGTAAAAATGTGTATTAATGTGCATAAAGAAGCCAAGGAAAGATGGAAAAATGTCCAAAAGGCATCAAATTACAGATTAGACATTCTTATAATATGTCAACAAAAGTTAGATTTTATTTCCATCATTTACACTTTCAAAATAACAGAAAACAAAAAAATTGCGTCTGCAAAAGTTTGGGCACCCTGCAGAGTTAATATCTTGTACTGCCCCCTTTGGCAAGTATCACAGTTCCCCTTCTTCTCCAAACGTACCTTTGCTCATTCCGGCCAAAAAGTTCATTTTTAACCTCATAGGTCCACAGAACTTGTTTCCAAAATGCATCAGGCTTGTCTCTATGTTCATTTGCAAAGTACAAATGCTGATTTTTGTGGTGAGGACATAGAAGAGGTTTTTTTCTGATGACTCTTCCATGAAGACCATATTTGTACAAGTATCTCTTTATAGTGGAATAGTGAACCACAACTCCAGTGTCTGCCAGATCTTTCTGGAGGGATTGTGCAGTCAAACGTGGGTTTTGAATTATTTTTCTCACAATCCTGCAAGCTGTTCTGTCTGATATTTTCTTGGTCTTCCAGATCTTGCTTTTAACTTCCACTGTTCCTGATGACTGCCATTTCTTAATTACATTCCGAACAGAGGATATTGAGATCTGAAAACGTTTTGCTATCTTCTTATAGCCTTCTCCAGCTTTGTGAGCGTCAACTATTTTCAGTTTCAGATTTCTAGACAACTGCTTAGAAGAACCCATGGTGCTGATTGTTGGGGCAAGGTCAGATGAGTCTGGGCATTTAAAACCTTTGAGATTGACATCACTTGGTCTTCCCAGATGATGATTGAGAACAATCCATGACACTGGCTGGTCTCAGCAAAGGGGGCAGTACATGCTATAAATTCTGCAGGGTGCCCAAACTTTTGCAGACGCCATTTTTTTGTTTTCTGTTATTTTGAAAGTGTAAATGAAGGAAATAAAATCTAACTTTTGTTGACATATTATAAGAATGTCTAATCTGTAATTTGATGCCTTTTGGAGATTTTTCCATCTTTCCTTGGCTTCTTTATGCACATTAATACAAAGTTTTACCTGGGGTGCCCAAACTTTTGATCCCCACTGTACTCGTAGAACTCTGAGGTGGGTATTTGGTATAGAGTCTGCAAATGTTGGAAAGTGGTGAAGTCTTCGGGAGAAAAGAGCTAATAGGCCTACATTTGTGGGACCATAGGCTCCCACTAAATTAAGGTATGTGTTCCACGCTGTGTATGATGCTTTTATCATAGGATTTGTCATTGGTAGGGAGAGCGGGCTCCAAAAGGGGAACAGCAAAGTATCTTAAATCAAGTAGGGGAAAGTGTAGAAGTTTTCTATGTGTACCCAGGGAACACCACCTAAATTTCCCTTTACCCATTCCCACAACATGCCAACCAAAGTGGCTATATAGTAGCAATATAGGGACGGGGCCCCTAGCCCTCCCACTTCTCTCGCTTTAGTTAGAATAGAGGCTGCTAATCTAGGGTTTTACCCTTTCCATATGTGCTTTAGCAAAAAAAAAGATGAGGAAACTTAGATGGGGAGTGTCCTATATAAATAAAGGAAGCGAGGCAACAGAAACATTTTGAAGGTGGCGACCCTCCCCATCCAAGAGATGTCATAGCCAGCCAGCTTCTTTGTTTCTGTGGCTCTATCAGTAAGAAAGGCTTCATAATTGTTGGTCTACAACTATTTATGTGCGAAGGATGGATTGATACGCGGGTAAGTCAGGTGCGAGGATTTCCAATCAAATGAGTCCATTTTAATTCAGGGACCAAAGCCGGTTCTAAATGTAAAGGGAGGGCTTGTGTTTTGTTGTCATTTAATTGGTAGTACGAGAGGGAGCCAAAATGACCTATGACTTCCATGGCAGCGGACACAGGGGAAGACAGGTTGGTTAAAACCAAAATGATATCATCTGTATAAAGCGATATGAGGTGAGCATGACTTTCTATCTGTACTCCAGAAATTTGATCATGTGTTTGGAGGGCATGAGCCAGAGGCTCGAAACTAAAGATAAGGGGGGAGAGAGGGCACCCCTGCCTTTTGTAATCTCAAAATCCTCCGACAAAGCACCATTAGCGAAAATTCATAACCGAAAGGAGGGTGTACAAAGAGGAGATTGCAGTTAAGATGGCACCTGTAAAACCCATCTCTCTCATCTGGGCATGGGGCTTTTTGAGATGGCATCGATTTAATCATCTTTGTAATCTGCGAGACAGTAGCATTCAGAGAAGACAGTTTTTAGTCACTAAGTTTCAGCAGATTGAGGCCAGAAATATAGGCCTGGACAGAGTCGGCGAGGTTAGGAGGAGTAGGGGAAGTGTGATGCAGATTGTAAAGGGAGAAATGAAACACCCTTAAACCCCTTTGAAATATCTGTTGGCGTGTAAAGAGTAGCTCCCGAAGTAGGGTGTGTTAAGTGTGCAAGCCTAGTTTTTAATGTCTAGATTTGAGCCTATTGGCAAGGAGCTTACCTGCCTTATCATTCTGGGAATAGTACTGTGCCTTAGAGGGTCTGAGTTTTTTTTTTGTAATTAAATAAGAGAAGGTCTCTCAATTTTGAGCGGAGAAAAGTGATTTGAGAGGTGGTGGAAAAGGAAGGTTTCGTATTATTAACCCCTTAACGACGCAGGACGTAAATGTACGTCCTGGTGATGTGGTACTTAACGCACCAGGACATACATTTACGTCCTAAGCATAACCGCGGGCAGGGCCGGAGATTGCCGAAGGCAGCACTCCGGCCCTGCCATGGAAGTGTATGGAGGGGGCGTGTCGGCCGCAGCTTCGGCTGTGGTCAAAAACGCTCGGCTCCTGCATTGAGCAGGAGCGAGCCTGGTCCCCGTACAGGAGATCGCAGGGGGCCCCAGCTGTCGGACCCCCCTCGATCTAACACTTATCCCCTATGCTTAGGATAGGGGATAAGTCGTTTTTTTCCCACCCATACCGGAGTTCTCCTTTAAGGCCATTTAGGCTAATTAGCTTAATGACCATTTAAAGAAAGAGGAGATAGATAAAGATATGCTAGCTCTCAGTGAAGGTAATGACCACGTGTGCCTCCCAGCCAGCACGCACGGATCAAGGAAGTATAGGCAGTACATGTGAGTGGGTAGCCACCAAAGAAACAGTAAAATATAAATACAATAAACAATGGAGTTAATAGCAACATGTACATAAAGGATATAGAACTCATTGGTGTTAGCCAATAAGCACTGGTGGAGTACATATCCGGTCTTAACAGTGGACCAGTTCTCACGTAGTCCTCACACCAGGATCATCCGAGGGTTCCTGAGGGATGTTCAAGCTGGTGAGTAGCTCATGGCCTTTCTTCAATGTTCGGATAACATGTATGTGGTTATCTTTACTGATGAGAAGATGTACCAGGAACCCTCAGCGGTATTTTATCTTTGCAGTGCGTAGAGTGCCTGTGATCGGTTGAGGATTGCAGAGTAGCCGCAGAGAGGTAGGTGTAGAGATTTGATGATATGGGGCTGGCAAGTCATTGTTGGTGTGGGACAGTTCCATCAAACGTTCCTTGGTAGAGAAAATATAATCGATATGCAACAAAATATCCCGAAGGACTGAGTCGTCCAGGTGTTTGGGGCACGGCACTCTGTGCACTCAGTCGATCTCCATTTCTTGTGAGGAGCAAGAGAGCAGGACTGCTTGTAAGATGGAGCAGACATACAGCAAGATTTCAGCAGGAGTGACTGTCACTGGGACTCCCCTGATTTCTAACATTGTTGCGGCAGCCACCATGGCTTTCAGGGCTGCAATGTCAGCTACTGCATCATAGTGCGATTCAATGAGATCATTGTGGGATTTAGAGAACTCCCCAAACTTATTTTCTATGTGGTGAACATGGTTTTCAAGACCGTCGACCTTGACTTTGAGACGGTTAAATAATGAATGCATGTCTCTACGGAAGGTGCTCTGCAGCACCAGGAGCATGTCCTTCATGGTAGTGCCGTCAAGGACTTATTATAGACAGAGAGTGTCCCAAGGCTGTCGCCCTCATCAGAGGAGTGAAAGGCAATAGTGTCCCTAGAAGTTACCTCAGCTAAAGTAGCTGGAGCAGGGAGACGGCACCCGGAGGCAGCTGTTGTCATTGATTGGGCGATTTTGGCAAGACTGCAAGCGAATCAGCCGGTGAATTAGCACTATGTAATGCAGGGTCGGAGGTGGAGCGTCTATGTAAGGCCGGAGGAGCCGTGAGAGTGAGGGCTCAAAGTCACACGCACTGTCAGCGCCATCTTGGGAGCAGTCTCGTGTCTGTGAAAATTAGAATTTAGCAATTGTTTTATTGCCTGGCACCCTGTTTCTTTCATCCTGACATGATCCAGAGTGGTTCCCCCACCCTAGGGTGTAAGATAGATGTTGGTACGTGCTATGTAGTTGCTGTAAATAGCTGGATTCACCAGAGCCCGGCTAGAGTGTGACCATTCAGTCCGGCAGCCAGACCACACCTCCATTTTGTTTATTTTTAATAAAGTATTTCCTACATTTACCTGGTATCTGGTGTGTTTGATTGGTTTACTTAAAGGGTAGCTCCCACCATCCTATTTTTTTTTTCTAGCTCGTTCCCCCCCCCCCTCCCCCCCCCCCCCCCCCCCGCTACGGCACTAGCCCGTTCCCTCCTCCCCCCCGCATACCCCGTTCCCTCATTACACTTGCAGTTACTGCAGAGTCCGGCAGCGGGCGTGCAGGGACAGCGGCGGCAACGAGGCGGCGGCGACGATGTGCGGGAGGAGTGGCCTCCCAACAAATGGCCGGGGAGCCAATGCGCTCGCTCCCGCCTGTCTGATTGACAGGCAGGGAGCGAGTGCAGCCTAAATGAAAAAGGACTGATTGCCACTCCAAAATCAGTCCTTTTTCAGTAGCCGGTTTTTAAATGTAAATTAAACCTTTTTAATGAAAAAAATAAATAAAAGTATATTAGAGATATGTTGTAGTACATAAGTACTACAACATATCAAAAAATAAAGTTGGTGACAGTGCCCATTTAAGCCTCAATAACTAGCCTAATTTTAGGAACATAAGAAAAGATTCATAAGAAAAGATTTAAAATGTGTCATAGTTTATGAGATGTGAATGGTGTCATTCCGTGGTGAGGGGCGGCAGGTGACCAGATTTGTCACTCATCGTCCCATAGTTCTCCTACCAGTGATATATAGCAGTGCCGTATGCAATGAACGCTGCCTGCCAGCAATCCATCTGTCTCACAGCCCTAAATCTAATATTTGCCTGCCTATTGTTCAGTCTGAATCGACAAAAAAGCAAACAGCTGTGGGCAGTAACTCTTTCACTGCCATCTCAGAGAATCCGCTCAGCATAGCGAGGCACGCGTATCAGTGTATACATGTACAGCGCCCTTTAAAAGAAGCTTTGAAGTAGATATGGCAACTAAATAGGAATTGCATTAGAATTATGGCACCATGGACACTGATGCACATTTATCTGTCAAATGATGCCAGTTTACTATTAAAAATGCACTAAAATTCTGGCAACATTTGCACCCAAAAAAAAAAACGTGTGCATGTGCCATGTATAAACAACAATTATTTACCCCGGAATGGGTTAGGGTCAATTAAACATAACACCATTGACCAAGGGACAAAACCCTGGGTCACTAATACCCTTCTTAATCCCACCCCCTAAAACTTAACTTTTATTAAAGTCACAATAATAATAGTGATATGGTGATCAACTGAGTTAAAATAAACCTCCTTGTGTGTATATAATTGTAATTGGTGAACTATGAGCTAGTTGCTTCCTAGTAGTTGGTCATAGCCAGTGGTCTGCAGTCTCACTGGTTAATAAGACACAAGGGAGGTTTTAATAAAATTGAATATGCCCCCTCTACATGTTTCGTTGCAGCAGCAACGTCTTCAGGAGGGAAATGGGCATCAACCTGTGTTGTCAACTCCCCAGCTATTTATAGACCAGACCCTCATGTTGACACCGCCCCAAACATCATTCTGACCAATCAGTATTCGCTAATCCTGTCAAGTTGTCATGCACACCTGCCGTTGATGACACCTCTACAGTACCACCAATCAGATCAGGGCTTACCTCGTACCTCATCCGTGCGCGCCTCCTGGCGCTTTCACCTACGTTCGTCAGCGTGTCTTTGTTTACTTTCGTTATCGGGTCGGCGCATGCGCATTACCGCTCAGCTCGTTCCATGTATGTGCCATGTATCACATTTATTATATAGCTTAGACTGAGTTCACACTGTATATATGTTGAATGGGGTACTCCGCTGCCAGACATCTTATCCCCTATCTAAAGGACAAGGGATAAAATGTATGATTGGGGGGGGGGGGGGGCGTGATCTCTCGCAGCACCACGTGCAAGTACTGCATGGTGGATGGGGGAAACGTTTTGATCAAAAAGTACGCTAAGAGTCTCCATTTTTTGAACAACTGCAACCTTATTTTTTGTATATAAAGGAAAAGTTGACAAGTTGCCCATAGCAACCAATCAGATTAACCAATAGAAGACATAAGATAATACTGCAACACAAAAACATTTGAGACAGTGTCAGGTCTTTTTATTAAATAAAGAGAAAAATTCAAGTACAGTCTGAAGCTTACAGGCGGTGTCTCATTTTCAGCAGCTTGGTAGATCTGCGTTTTCCTTTTGCTATCTGAACTGGGAAGCAGATATATAAATACTTCTCAAAAACCGTGTCCCATATTGGTATGAGCTATGAGAGTTTTTGTTTCCTCATCTGACATTGACCATGATCTTTGCTATGCAACCTTTTTTACTGAGCCTTAATAAGAGACCACTTGGGCCATACTGTACCTCTGTAGGCCTCCAATGCCATATGTAGTATTCTTAAAGGGGTACTCCACTTTAGGAAAAATTATCCCCTATCCAAAGGATAGGGGATAAGTGTCTGATCAAGGGCGACTGCTGGGTCTCCCGCAATCTTCTGCCCTCATGTCGTCCCTCCTCATACAAGAAGTGATATTCAGCAGGCTTCCTCCATGCATTTCTATGGGAGAGCCAAAGCACTGTTCTCATGTATCTCCAGCTCTCCCATAGAGATGCATGGAGGGGGCCTGTGGAGCACATCTTCCTACGTGGAGAGAGCCGGGAAAAGGGGGTTGATTCAAACTTTTATTACGGAAGGAGTTAAATCACAATTTTTGCAATGTTATAGCCCCCATAGGGGACTATAACATGCATCACACGGATTGAATACACTGATCAATGATATGCCATAGCATTGCATTGATCATTGTTATCGTCGGTCAATTGTTCAAGCCTGAATCTCAGGCTTGGAGCAATCAAGCACCAATCAGAAATCCGGGAAAAAGGTAAGAAGACTCCCGCTATCCTCTCAGCTGTTTGGGATGCCGCGATTTCACCACGGTGGTCCCGAACAGCCCACTGAGCTAACCGTCGATACTTTTCTCCTGTTTTAGATGCCACGATCAACTTTGATCGTGGTGTTTAAACGGTTAAAAAATTGTCCCCCATACTGCCGGCAGTAAAAAAAATAAAGCTGTACATACCTTCCTTCGCTCCCCCGGGGCCTCCAATAGCCGTCTCCGGTCTCCGCCGTGATCCTCTTCCTGGTTGCCGGTGGTTGGATGAATCATACTGCACTCAGTCAATCACCATCCGCAGTGAAGTCCCGACTCGGCCGGCGATAGGCTGAGCGGCATTGTGAGAACGCTTCAAGACACACAATTCTTCACTACACCGGCACCTGCTGCTGGGGCCGAAAACGTCACACTGCCGCTCAGCCTATCGCCGGCCGAGCCAGGACTTCACTGCGGCCGGTGATTGACTGAGTGCAGTATGACTCGCCGACCACCAGCCACCAGGAAGAGGATCGTGGCGGAGACCGAAGGCCCCGGGGGAGCAAAGTAAGGTATGTACATCTTTATTTTTTTTTTACCGCTGGCAGTATGGGGGACAATTTTTATATTCTGGAGTTCTCCTTTAAGCCAGATCGGCAATGTCCGGTATCAGCCGCGGGTCCTGGTTGCTGATAGCTGCAGAGTATGAAGTATACTTAGCTCCTGAGCGTGCTTCAATAACGGGAGCCGGCCACGGTCGTTAAGGGGTTAATCAGATGGGCTACATTTAGCATCATGCAACCATGTGTGTGGTATTGCAGCTTACCCATTTTCAGTGGAGCTGAGATGCAATACCAGGTACAACCTATGTACAGGTGTGCAGCTGTTTCTGGAAACAAAAGAAGCCGGTTTTTCTAATCCTTGACAACTCCGTCTAGATCTAGGTGTATATACCAAAAAGTCAGCTTCTCTTTAGTTGGTATAGGACCGATATAGCGTTTTAGGTCTCATTCCCTTTACTAAAAACATTGTGAATCTGTGTATATAGCAGCCACATAATATATAAATGATAAAGGAATAACTGGCCATAGCTTGATAACACTGGCATCACCATTCAGGTGCAGGGTCCTTTGTTCTATAGAGGCAGTATTGCAGTGGCTATATGGTCCTTCTAGACTGGATGTCCTGCTGACCTTGACCCTATTTCACCATCAGGACTCCAATGTTAGTGAATAGGATAACAGGCTGGTGGGTCATACTACCCTTCTTTTCTTCAAGGACGTGGAGCGCTGAACACGTGCAAAGCGCTGATATGAAATGAATGGAGGTTTGGTTGCTGGCGATCCTTGTGTGGATCATTGCGGTACTTTACAGCTGTGGCCAGAAGTTCACAAATTTAGATTTTCACAAATTTTATGGCTTCAGTGTTTATATCTTTTAGGTGTTAAGTAGCAGTTTGGAGATGAACACTGTTTTTTCCAGCATGATGAGTCTACATGTCAACAGTGATAACTAGGTGGCTTGGTGAACAAAACATCAAAATCTTGGGTCCATGAAAAACCTCATTACATCTCAATCCCATTGAAAACTTGCGGTCAACTCTCAAAAAGCGGATGGACAAACAAAAACGCACGAATTAGTATAAACGTCAAACAATAATCAGGTTAGAACGGGTTGTCATCAGTCAGGATATGCTCCAGAAGCTGATGTCCAACATGACAGGGCCACCTGCAGAAGTCTTTAAAAAGACAACCCTGTAAATATTGGGTCTTGGCATAAACTTGATATATTTGTCAATAAAAATTTAAAAACTTATGAAATGCATATAATTGTACTTCAATATTTGTGAAAAACAGAATTTTTGTCAAATTTTTGGTCACATCTGTAAAACTGCCAGTGAAGAAATGAAGATGTCAGTGATGGAGGTATGAAGAATCTTAGTTATTGAGGTGCTATATGATGCAGTCCAAATAGTGTTTATTTTGCAAGGACCTGATAAATCGGGGCAATGTGTAACATGGCAACAGTCCGCAGGGTCCTGTATGTGACAGTGTCAGCGAGGGATCCTCATGGTCCTGTTCTGGGGGATCCTTAGGTCCTCCTCACTACTGTGGTCAGATAGTGGTAGATCCGAAGTATTGCTCTGAGCCATATAGGTCTTGGTTTGCATAGGACATTCCTGGGTTAGGATAGCCTGAAAACAAAACATATGTCACATTACACAAAGGCCTACTGTACAGACAGACAATGCAGCTCTTATGGGGCCACGCAGTAGCGGTAGCCCAAATTAGGTTGGATGCCTTATTAATGACCTTAAGGGGGTACTCCGCAGATCAGCGTTTGGAACAAACTGTTCCGAACGCTGAAGCTGGGAGGTCGTGACTTCATAGCCCTGCCCCCTCACAATGTCATGCCCCACCCCCTTAATGCAAGTCTATGGGAGGGGGCGTGACAGCCGTCATGCCCCCTCCCATAGACTTGTATTGAGGGGGCGAGACAAAGTGTGACATCATGAGGGGCGGGGCTATGACATCCCGACCTCTCGGCTCCAGCGTTCGGAACAGTTTGTTCCAAACGCTGAGCAGCGGAGTACCCCTTTACGGATGTGTAATGTAAAAATAATTAACCAGCAAGAATAGGTAATAGGGTATAGCCACAGCAACAATTAATGCAAGAAATACAGGTCGATCCCTACATTACCCAAAATATAATGTGGATCCTGATGTCTTTATCACTAAATTGGATCACAACAAAGTCCCTCAAAAATATATCTTGTGTATGTAATGGTTTATGAAACATTGTTACATTTGAAAGGGTTTACACACAGTACTGTGATACCCAGTGTCTTCTATGTGGGTTTTACATAGATATCTCAGCAATTGGAGAGTAATCACTTGGTATAGGCATGTCCCAGTAGAATAACGGGTAAGTAGCACCACACAGAAGAGAGCTCTGTCCTTGATGTACATCTACATATTACCCTACGTATGGCTATACCTAAACACTATACCTAGTTTGACCTACTTGCATTATTCAATGTCCCAACGTGTTTCCCCAGGCAATGTATTAATGTCTGGGTTCATCAGAGGAAAAAATGGAGGTAATACTGCCTCCTAAATATATGCAATGCATCGGGTGAGATAGTGCTACATCTATACTAAATGAAACGGGTTCTATCATTGCTTTTCATGTTTTTTTGAATTTGCGCTGTTCACCTTGCTGCATAAACAATTTTTGGAATCAAATGGAACTTTCTATGTGTAAATATAAGGGTGGGTTCACACCACGTTTTTCAAATACGGTTACCGTATACGGTTTTCCGCTATAAACCGTATGGCAAAAACCGTATACAACCATATGACTCCAAATTAAAACGTATACGGTTTTTCCCCGTACGGTTCTATCCGTTTGCCTCAGTTTTTGCCAACGGTTTTGCTATTTTGTTGGAATTAGTTTTCCAGCAATTTAATAAAGTTATTATTGTTCTATTGAAATTCCAATCTGCGCATGTGTCAACTCCAAAAACGGATTAGAAAAAACGTGTGCAACCGTATTCTGAAATTCTGTGTACGGTTCTCATAGACAACAATGTTAAAAGAACCGCATACGGTTCGCATACGGTTTTCCAACCGGAGGCAAAAATGTGGTTGACAGCGTTTTTGCCTACGGTTGAAAAATCTGCAAAACTGTATCCGAGGCAAAACGGATGCAACCGTACACAACATTTGGAATACGGTTTACAATGCACTATCTATGCATACGGTTTCGGATACGGTCTTATACGTTTTTTTGCGGAAAACCATATATGGTTACTGTATTTGAAAAACGTGGTGTGAACCCAGCCTAATGCTGATATGCGTACGTGATTACAATATTAGAGCAAAAGGATAAGTTCATTGGAAAAAACTGTACAACTGAAAGAAGCCTTGGCCTGGATACAAGATGAGATACGGTTGGGCATGAAGGCGTACATGTCCCGTATGGCATCCTGGGGAACATTTGTCCACAGATGCTGCAGCGGGGCCTGTAAATCCTGCACACTCGTAGGTTCCTGACACTGTCTTGCCATAAGTGCTTAATTAATGATAAATCTGGTGACCGGTCAGGCCGGAAAAGTGTTGCAATATGGTGAAGATATTCATGGAAAACCCTTGCTGTAGGTGAGCATTGTTCTGCTTAAAAATGCCATGAGAGGCAAGACATGTGGCCATGGGTGTCCTGCACATATTGCTGTGATGTTCGTGTCCCTTATATCACCACCAGAAGAAACGTCTTATGCGATGGCTCCCCAGATCGTCACATCAACATTTGTGGCAGGATTGAATTTCTCACCATGAGGCCTCAATACTCTAAACAAGACTGGTGTTAGTTTCCAAACAGAATTGAGCTCTTTGGTATCAACATAACACGCCATGGATGAAGGAGAAGGAATGCTGCCTTTGACCCCAAGAACACCATCAAGCATGGAGGTGAAAATTATATTTTGGGGACAGGACAACTTCACTGCATCAAAGGACAATGGATGAGACCATGTTCTTTTGAACCTCTTTCCTTCAGCCAGGGTATTGAAAATGGGTACCGTATATACTCGAGTATAAGCCGAGTTTTTCAGCACGATTTTTCGTGCTGAAAACACCCCCCTCGGCTTATACTCGAGTGAACTCTCCACCCGCAGTGGTCTTCAACCTGTGGACCTCCAGAGGTTTCAAAACTACAACTCCCAGCAAGCCCGGGCAGCCATCGGCTGAAGACCACAGCGGCCTTCGACATCATCCAGCCCCCTCTCACCCCCTTTAGTTCTGTACAGTACTCGCCTCCGCTCGGCGCTGGTCCGGTGCTGCAGGACTGTCCGGTGAGGAGGTGGTCCGGTGGGATAGTGGTTCCGGGCTGCTATCTTCACCGGGGAGGCCTCTTCTAAGCGCTTCGGGCCCGGCCCCAGAATAGTCACGTTGCCTTGACGACGACGCAGAGGTACGTTCATTACCAACGTCCTTCTGCATCATCGTCAAGGCAACGCCTCAATTCTGGGCCCGAAGCGCAGAGAAGAGGCGCCCCCGGTGAAGATAGCAGCCCGGAACCACTATCCCACCGGATGACCTCCTCACCGGACAGTCCTGCAGCACCGGACCAGCGCCGAGCGGAGGCGAGTACTGTACAGAACTAAAGGGGGTGAGAGGGAGCTGGATGATGTCGAAGGCCGCAGTGGTCTTCAACCTGCGGACCTCCAGAGGTTTCAAAACTACAACTCCCAGCAAGCCCGGACAGCCGATGGCTGCCCGGGCTTGCTGGGAGTTGTAGTTTTGAAACCTCTGGAGGTCCGCAGGTTGAAGACCACTGAGGGCGGATAGTTCACAAGAGGATGATGACAAGGGGATGATGAAGGGGGGGGGGTGTGGGATGATGACAAGGGGATGATGATGAAGGGGGGGGGTGGGATGATGACAAGGGGATGATGAAGGGGGGTGGGGATGATGACAAGGGGATGATGAATGGGGGTGGGGATGATGACAGGGTGATGATGATGAGGGTCTGGATGATGACATGGGGGGATGATGTATTTCCCACCCTAGGCTTATACTCGAGTCAATAACTTTTCCTGGGATTTTGGGGTGAAATTAGGGGCCTCGGCTTATATTCGGGTCGGCTTATACTCGAGTATATACGGTATTCCAGTATGACAATAACCCAAAACACATGGCCAAGGCAACACAGGAGTGACCCTAGAAGAATCACATTAAGGTCCTGGAGTGGTCTAGCCAGCCTTGAAACCTCCAGTGGAAATCAAATGTTTTCAAATCAACTGGTGGCAGAAAGTTATACAGATTTGTAAACTAATTCTATTTAAAAATTAACCCGTCCAGTACTTAACCTTTCCAGTACTTATCAGCTGTTGTATGCTCCACAGGAAGTTGTATAATTCTTTTCAGTCTGACCACAGTGCTCTCCGCTGACACCTCTGTCCATGTCAGGAACTGTCTAGAGCAGAAGAGGTTTGCCATGGGTATTTTCTTCTACTCTGGACAGTTCCTGACATGGACAGAGGTGTCAGCAGAGAGCACTGTGGTCATACAGAAAATAAATTCAAAAAGAAAAGCTGCAGAGTATAGAAGCAGCTCACCAGCACTGCTGCAGCTTGTAATATGTGGTTCGGATACCGCGCTCTTTCCAGCGTGGAAGAAACCGCTCCGGTACCGCAACTGTCCCTCTCGAGATGGTGCTCAGTCAGATGAATAACAGAACTTGAATATGAAAGAGCGGAGAGACAAGACAGCACTCACCATACAGTGGGTACTTTATTCTTCAGTTGGGAACATACAACAACAGGTCAGGAAGTCAGGTAGCATCAGTTAGAGGATTATTCATTACGCACAAAACGGTTGTCCCGATGCGTCTCCCGCTGTCTGCCTGACTCCCTGACCTGTTGTTGTATGTTGGCAGCTGAAGACTAAAGTATCCCACGTCTTGTCTCTCTGCTCTTTCATCAAAAAGAAAAGAACTTCCTCTGTAGTATACAGCAACCAATAAGTACTGGAAGGGTTACGTTTTTAAAATAGAAGTAAATCACAAATCTGTTTAAGTTTTTGGCATCAGTTGATTTGAAAACCTTTATTTTCCACTGGAGTACCCCTTTAAAGGGGTTCTCCACTTCCCTGTCTTCCGGAGCTCCGCTCGCAGCGTCCGGAAGTTTATTACTCCGGACGTTGTGTGCGGGCTTCAGTGTTCGAGGCCGCCCCCTCGTGACATCACACCCGCCCCCACGTGACGTCACGCCCACCCCTCCCCTCTGGACGCTGCGAGCGGAGCTCCGGAAGACAGGGCAGTGGAGAACCCCTTTAATGGCTTGGAGAGGATCTGCAAGGAGGAGTGGGAGAAAATCCCTCCTAAGATGTCACGTCAAATACTTATTTAACTGAGAAAAATGCTAATTCATTTATAACTTATTTGTAATTTTTTTTATTTTTTAGATTTTTTTTAATTCCGTCTCTCACTGTTCAAATAAGCAAACCATTATAATTACACACTGATCATTTCTTTGTCATGGGGCAAACATACTAAATCACTCTACCCCTTTAGTTTTAAATAAAACATTTGCTTCGTATAGTTTCTAAAGACTTGCTCACCATTTTCTCTTCTCTGGCTGGTGGGCATCTGAGAAAGAAACAGAAAGGAGCGTATAGAATGTTCAAGACTCCAATGATCACCATTAACCAGGGGAATCCAATGGCCTTTGCAATAATTCCACCAGTGGCAGGTCCTAAAAAAAATCACGCTTACTGTGAGGCATATCAGCAAAACATACAGACTAGAGTCCTATACACTGAGACACAGACCAGAGAACAGTCCTATTATATATAAATATATATATACATACATACAGTCATGGCTTTAAATGTTGGAACCCCTGAAATTTTTCAAGAAAATGAAGTATTTGTCACAGAAAAGGATTGTGGTAACACCTGTTTTTCTATACACATGTTTATTCCCTTTGTGTGTATTGGAACTAAACCAAAAAAGGTAGGAAAAAAAGCAAATTGGACATAATGTCACCAAACTCCAAAAATGGTCTGGACAAAATTATTGGCACCCATAACTTAATACAGTGGTCCCTCAAGTTACAATATTAATTGGTTCCAGGACGACCATTGTATTTTGAAACCATTGTATGTTGAGATCAGAACTCTATGGAAACCTGGTAATTGGTTCTGAAACCCCAAAATGTCATCCAAAAATAGGAAAAAGTGAGGATTAAAGAAAAATAAGTTGATAACTAATAGAGATAAAGAAAATCCTTACATATAAAAGTAATAAAGATCTGCTGGGAGCTGTAATCACTGTCTATGTAGAGGACAGGAGCTTCTTCAGGGTCCTGTACATTACACGCAATACTCACCTGGTGTCCAAAGGAGCAACTAGCCCTGGCACAGGTAAAGAGTAGTGCAGAATATGTAATACCTCCCTGTACTGTAGGGAGCGCTACCAGACAGCCAATCAGTGCGTGCCCTTCAGTAATACAGGGGTTTTACCAGTGAAATGCCCATTCTGATTGGTCAGTTCTTCCAGCCAATGAAACTTTCACAGATCTAGACTGTACATAGCATTATATGTTGTGTATGGTTTCAAGTTACAATGGTCCAGAAAAGACCATTGTATGTTGAAAATATTGTATGTTGAGGCCATTGTAAGTTGAGGGATCACTGTATTTGGTTGCACAACCTTTGGAAAAAATAACTGAAATCAGTGGCTTCCTATAACCATCAATAAGCTTCTTACACCTCTCAGCCGGAATGTTGGACCACTCTTCCTTTGCAAACTGCTCCAGGTCTCTCTTATTGGAAGGCGCCTTTTCCCAACAGCAATTTTATGATCTCTCCACAGGTGTTCAATGGGATTTAGATCTGGACTCATTGCTGCCACTTCAGAACTCTCCAGCGCTTTGTTGCCATCCATTTCTGGGGGCTTTCTGATATGTTTGGGGTCATTGTCCTGCTGGAAGACCCAAGATCTCGGACGCAAACCCAGCTTTCTGACACTGGGCTGTACAGTACAACCCAAAATCTGTTGGTAATCCTCAGATTTCATGATGCCTTGTACACATTCAAGGCACCCAGTGCCAGAGGCAGCAAAACAACCCCAAAACATCATTGACCCTCCACCATATTTCATTGTAGGTACTGTGTTCTTTTCTTTGTAGGCCTCATTCCATTTTCGGTAAACAGTAGAATGATTTGTTTTACCAAAAAGCTCTATCTTGGTCTCATCTGTCCACAAGATGTTTTCCCAGAAGGATTTTGGCTTACTCAAGTTCATTTTGGCAAAATGTAGTCTTGCTTTTTTTTTTCTTTTTTTTTTTCTATTTTATACAGCTTAACATTACGTAATAAGGAATACATTTCCACAAATATTACAATAATAATAATATTTAAAAAAGAAAATGAAAGTGAAAGTACAGAACTCAAAAGAAAGAAAAAAAAAAGAGAGAGAGCGCATTAAGAAAAAGAGCGCATTAAGAAAAGATTTATTTCCTTAAAGGGGTACTCTGCCCCTACACATTTTATCCCCTATCCAAAGGATAGGGGATAAGATGTCAGATCGCTGGGGTCCCGCTGCTGGGGACCCCCGGCATCTCGGCTGCAGCACCCCGCTATCATTACTGCACAGAGCAGACTTGCTCCGTGCGTAATGACGGGCAATACAGGGGCCGGAGCATCGTTACGTCACGGCTCCGCCCCCTCGTGACATAACGCCCCGCCCCTCAATACATGTCTATGGGAGGGGGCGTGGCGGCCATCACGCCCCCTCTCATAGACTTCCATTAAGGGGGCGGGCTGTGACATCACGAGGGGCAGAGCCGTGACGTAACAATGCTCCGGCCCCTGTATTGCCCGTCATTACGCACGGAGCAAGTCTGCTCTGTGCAGTAATGATAGCGCGGTGCCACAGCCTAGATCCCGGGGGTCCCCAGCAGCGGGACCCCAGCGATCTGACATCTTATCCCCTATCCTTTGGATAGCGGACAAGATATCTAGGGGCGGAGTACCCCTTTAAGTTCCCATTTATCTAATATTATAGACATTTATCAATATATCTGGCCCAAATCTCATAGTTTTCCCTTCACGGTTTGCAATGAGCATTTCCATTTTATAAGAATTTTGTGTTTTTGTAATTATACTGGAAATATCTGGGGCTTCTCGTGATTTCCAAAGTAACGCTATCACAATACGTGCATTGTTTAATACATGAAATATAATATTTTGATAGCTTGTTGGAGATTTATCCAAGTCTAGAGACAATAATGCCAGGTCCTGGTCCCCAAGAGATTTGAGAATCTAAAATAAATTGTATGAGAACGTGTACCTCTGCCCAAAATGATTTAATACAAGGGCATTCCCACCATATATGTATAAAAGTCCCTTTTTCTTTTTCACATCTCCAGCATAATGATGTAGTTTGGGGATATATAGATGATATTTTGTGGGGTGTTTGATACCATCTATACATTATTTTACGGGAAGACTCCAATGGTTAACGCATCGAGATATTTTATATGGTAAAATGTATAGTGAGACCCAATTTTCATTTCTAGATCTCTTTCCCATAGAACTTTAAAGGAAGGTTCAAATTGGGAACTTAGTTCCTTAAAGGGGTACTCCAGCGCTTAGACATCTCCAAAGGATAGAGATGTCAGCAGAGAGCACTGTGCTCGTAATGTCAGCAGAGAGAACTGTGTTCCAAAAAAGAGTCTCCTCTGTAGTATTCAGCAGCTAATAAGTACTCGAAGGATTAAGATTTTTTTTATAGAAGTAATTTACAAATCTGTTTAACTTTATGGCACCAGTTGATTAATAAAAAAAAGTTTTGCACCGGAGTACTCCTTTAAAATGACTACAATTCCCATTCTGCAAATAGATGCGTTGTATATTGAATAGATGCGTTGTATATTGAGAATACCTATGCTTCTGTGATAAAGGTGATAACCCACATTAATTTATATATATCCTTCATATGTCTGTTCAGATAGTTTCTCTGAATGTTAAAGGGTTAAATTCGCCCTACAAAAGATCTATGGTCTGGGCCGAGGCTAAACACCTCGGCGCAGATCTTATGTGCATACAACATGCACCTATTACAATGAAAATTCAAGATCAATATAACTCTTCCCCCATGGTTTGCTTGGAAGGCTAATCCATATGTCTTACAACATTCTAACTACAAAACCAACTATCAGAAGAGATTATGTTTTTTTTTTAAAATAATAATGGAACGGTCTCTAATGATTCTCTATTGTGGTGTGCATTCAAAGCCACAATTAGAGGTACAATTACAGTGGTCCCTGAACATACGATGGTAATCCGTTCCAAATGAACCATCGTGTGTTGAAACCATCGTATGTTGGGGGATCCGTGCAATGTAAAGTATAGGAGCTAATACTTACGTGTCCCCGCCGCTCCGAACCGTCACTGCTTGTCACCGCTGCCCTGGATGTCGCCCTCCATCGCTGTTGCCGCGTCCCCGTGATGTCCCCGCCCCTCCGGAACGTCTCTGCTGCCTGGGATCATCGCTGATCGATGTGATGACGACGATGGAGAGTGCCGGCGATGGAGGGGATCCCGAAGAGGATGCTCCGGACCCCCGAGGACAGGTAGAATACCATCACTGGAGCACACGGGGCACTGTAAACGGCTATCCGGTGGCAGCTGGAGCAGTCAGCGCTGCCGGATAGCCGTTTATGCGATGGCCCCGACATAAAAAAGGATAGGGGATAAGATGTCAGATCGCCGCGGTGCCGCTGCTGGGGAGCCCTGGGATCCCCGCTGCGGCACTGCGCTATCATTACAGCACAGAGCGAGTTCGCTCTGCACGTAATGACGCGCAATACAGGGGCCGGAGCATCGTTACATCACGGCTTCACCCCTCATGACATCACGGCCCGCCCCTTTCGATACAAGTCTATGGGAGGGGGCGCGGCGGTCGTCATGCCCCCTGCCATAGACTTGCATTAAGGGGACGGGCCGTGATGTCACGAGGGGCGGAGCCATGATGTCACGCGTCCTCTGTATTGCCTGACATTACGCACAGAGCGAACTTGCTCTGTGCTGTAATGATAGCGCAGTGCCGCAGCGGGGATCCCAGGGCTCCCCAGCAGCAGCACCGCGGCGATCTGACATCTTATCCCCTATCCTTTGGTTAGGGGATAAGATGTCTAGGGGCGGAGTACCCATTTAAGACGCCTTCGGTTTAATTCCTATTGGCATGGAAATAAAGCTGGGAGAACACTATCTAAACTGGTAAAAACTAATGTTCCACGTACATCGATAGAATATCTTTTTAGAAAGGATTGTACTAGGATATTTCATCCTGGATCTATTGCTGAAACTTTTGCACAATACTATTCCAAGCTATATAATTTAAAAACTGGCGAAGAGAAAGAACCTTCCTCTTCTATGATTTCAGATTTTCTTTCTTTAATATCACTTCCAACTCTAGATAGAACCCAGCTTGCCTCACTTGAGGTTCCTTTTTCTGAAAATGAGGTAATGGTGGTGATGGGAGCAATAAAAGGATCTAAATCCCCAGGCCCAGACGGCCTGGTGAACGAATTCTTTAAGATCCATCCAGCTGTTCTGGTGCCAAACCTTACTCAATCAAATAGCAAAGAGGGGGGAAAAAACGGTCTGAAATGTTAGAGACAACAGTCATTACCATACCGAAACCTGGAAAAACACCTACAGTACCAGAAAACTTCCGCCCGATTTCCCTCCTCAATTCAGATTAAAAAATTATGGGCAAATAGGATATCGGAGGTTCTTCCAACGTTGATCCATTTAGATCAAGTGGGATTCCTTAAACATCGTCAGTCCCAGGACGGCACCAGACGCTTTGTTGATATTATTGCGGCTGCTGCGCATGGTCGAGTGCCTTCTCTGCTCCTCTCCCTGGATGCGAAGAAGGCATTTGACCGTGTGTATTGGGGATTTTTGGATGCAGTTCTCCACAAATTTGGGTTCTCTGGGGATTTGATTACAGCAGTTAGGGCCCTATATTCTACACCTTCAGCTAGGGTGTTAGTTTCTGGTTCTTTTTCATCTTCTTTTTCTATCACCAATGGTACGTGCCAGGGGTGCCCCCTTTCACCACTTATTTTTACTTTAGTTATGGAGCCCTTAGCTCAAAAAATTAGAGACTCTAAGAAGGTCCAAGGAATAGAGGTTGGTAAGCAAGCGCAAAAAATTGGGTTATTTGCATACGATGTGTTGCTTGCACTTTCTCACCCACTGCAATCTCTTTCAGCGGTTGTGGAAATTATACATCAATTCAGTCAAGTGAGTTATTATAAATTGAATCTCCAAAAATCGTCAATTCTTCCCATCATGATAGACGATGATACGAGACTCTCTTTAAAGGGGTACTCCAGTGAAAAACTTTTTTTTTTTTTAAATTAACTGGTGCCAGAAAGTTAAACAGATTTGTAAATTACTTCTATTAAAAAATCTTAATCCTTCCTGTACTTATTAGCTGCTGAATACTACAGTGGAAATTCTTTTCCGTTTGCAACACAGAGCTCTCTACTGACATCATGACCACAGTGCTCTCTGCTGACATCTCTGTCCATTTTAGGAACTGGCAGAGTAAAAGGAAATCCCCATAGCAAACATATGCTGTTCTGGGCAGTTCCTAAAATGGACAGAGATGTCAGCAGAGAGCACTGTGCTCATGATGTCAGCAGACAGCTCTCTGTTTCAAAAAGAAAAGAATTTCCGCTGTAGTATTCAGCAGCTAATAATTACAGGAAGGATTTAGATTTTTTAATAGAAGTAATTTACAAATCTGTTAAACTTTCTGGCACCAGTTGATTTAAAAAAAAAAAAAGTTTTTCAACGGAGTACCCCTTTAAAATCAATATATCCCTTTCTGTGGTCTCCAGAAGGGATTAAATACTTGGGCATTATATTCACCTTGTGTCCGTCTAAATTACATATAAGTAATGTCTCTACTTTAATTACTAATATTTCAAGTGATATTAAACATTAAACATTTTTCTTTTCTTTCAGTGTCTTGGATGGGAAAAATTGCAGTTATTAAATCATTTATACTCCCTAAAATATTATATATTTTTAGAAACTTGCCAATAAAGTTTCCTGAAAAACAATTAAATCAATACAATCAATATTACTGAGATATGTTTGGCAAGGGAGTAGCATCTAAAACACTACTTACCAGTTAGATTGGGAGGTATGGGATTTCCAGACCTCCTAGCTTACTACAAAGCTATTCATCTGACTCAGTTGAAACAATGGTGGTCTGAAGATCTGGAACCACAATGGATTTTAATGGAAAAAGAAATATTGGGGGTATCCTCTCTGCGACAAGTACTCATCGTGGTGGCTGTAACTAAATCACATCTAATTACATATTGTCCGACTATTCAACTTAATCTTTCTATTTGGTTGCAGGCTCTCTCCTCTTGTGTTTTGAACCCAGTGTCCTACTCACTTACACCCTTCGCCTGTTTACAATTATTATGACCTTCAATGGATTTCTCATTGTGGGTGAAACTTGGAGTAAAGTACCTCCAAGACATCAGTAGTGGTTGTTTTTTGATGCCATTCGAAGAAAGTCTTGTTTTTTTTCTATCTCTGTGTCAGCAGTGGGGTCCTCCTGGGTCTCCTGCCATAGCGTTTCATTTCATTTAAATGTCGATGGATAGTTTGTGCTGACACTGATGCTCCCTGAGCCTGCAGGACAGCTTGAATGTCTTTGGAACTTGCTTGGGGCTGCTTATCCACCATCCGGACTAACCTGCGTTGACACCTTTCATCAATTTTTCTCTTCATGTCCAGGGAGATTAGCTACAGTGCCATAGGTTGCAAACTTCTTGATAATGTTGCGCACTGTGGACAAAGGTAAATCTAGATCTCTGGAGATGGACATGTAACCTTGAGATTGTTGATATTTTTCCACAATTTTGGTTCTCAAGTCCTCAGACAGTTCTCTTCTCTTTCTGTTGTCCATGCTTATTGTGGCACACACAGACACACAATGCAAAGACTAAGTGAACTTCTCTCCTTTTTATCTGCTTTCAGGTGTGATTTTTATATTGCCCACACCTGTTACTTGCCCCAGGTGAGCATCACATGCTTGAAACAATCTTATTTTCCACAATTTTGAAAGGGTGACAATAATTTTGTCCAGTCCATTTTTGGAGTTTAGTGACATTATGTCCAATTTGCTTTTTTTCCTCCCTTTTTTGGTTTAGTTTCAACACACACAAAGGGAATAAACATGTGTATAGCAAAACATGTGTTACTGCAATCCTTTTCTGTGAGAAATACTTTATTTTCTAGAAAAATTTCAGGGGTACCAACATTTATGGCCATGACTGTATATACACACACAGCAGAGACTGTGTCCTATACATTGAGATGCAGATCAGATAACAGTCCTATTATATAAATTATATCTATCAGAGACTGTGTCCTATACACTAAGATACAGACCAGAGAACAGTCCTGTAATATAAGTGATATATATATGGGGTTGGGTGTTGTCAGCCCCGCAATCCTGCCACTGCCATCCTTATAATCACGAGGGGGCAGTGCTGTCAGCCCCATGATCTGCCGTCCTGCTTGAACTCACAGGGGTAGGGGTGCTGACAGGCTCTGCGAGCTGTCCAGCCTGGCATGCACAGTGCTGTTCCCTCCTGTCTGATTGATAGGCAAGGAGCTGCGCTGTGCTTTTCAGTGTCCCGGCTGCACTGAGAGTTTGGACTCATGCTGCTAGGATGGCATGAGTCCAAAATAAATGAGTCGGGACATGTAGAGAGACCTCTAGTGGTCAGTTTTTAAAAGTAAAAAAATAATAATATAAAGTTACATTTTTGTTAATCACATGGTATTAGAAAGTTGTTTCTAATACATTGATTAACAAAATCTAAAAAGTTTTTTGGGTGACAGGTACACTTTTAGCACGCCTGTTCAATTGCTTGGTTAAGAAGATATGTCATGAATAAAGACATATCCCAGCGGTTGGATATTGGGATGTGGTGGAATGGGAGATTTACACCCTGGATGTGCAGTCAACAAATCTGAAGCAACTGCTTGATGCCATCATGTTTCCAGCACCTTGTAAAAAAAAATATGCCACAAAGAATGAAGTACTAACAAGGTATACCTAATAAAGTGGCCAGTGAGTATGTGTGTGTGTGTGTATATATATATATATATATATATATATATATATATATATAGAGTCAACAAAAGAGAGAAGCGGCACTCCAAGGTAGGTAGAAAAAAGTAGTGGTTTATTCACCCATCATGTGAATAGTGCTACGTTTCGGTCTTCTCAATGAGACCTTTTTCAAGCCAGTGGTACAACATACATCACTTCCTTTTATATGGTGCTAATCAGTGACATCAGTACTTCTGATTTGCATAATATATGCATATAAACAAAATCACAAAACATAAATCTATACAGTGTATCACAAAATATACAACAAAAAAAGCATATAGTGCTATGCAACATATCATGTGTCAGCAATCTTCATATTCCGATCATCAGTGTTTGTGTAATATCAACCATAAAACATAATAGTTTCCATAAAATGGGCTGTGACTTGCCCATACACCTTCCGTGACATGTATACGCCCCCAGCTTCCATTCAACACGCTTTCTCCGTTTGTAAACAAACAGAGAGCGTAGGACCGGAACCACTGTTCACAGTTCTCGCGCTCCCGCGATGTTTGCTCAGGGTTACAGACGGCCAATCGTGTGCACACTAGTATGCGCAGGCGCATTCAGGTATGAGCGCATATGTGCACAAACGCGGAAAAACATTCGCGTACGCGCATATCCTCGCGCATGCGTACCTGTGATTGCACCCAATGCTTCAAGATGAATTTGCGGATATCGCGAGAGTTAGCCTCCAACATGGAGCGCATGCATAGAATGTTCTCTTATCTCCGCAAGGTCATCTTGGATGTCGGAAAAGGTCAAGTACTATCAATGTAACATGATTCCACGTGGATTAAGACTACACCTCAGACCCAATTTATTTCCTCACAACATGGACTTTTGCCATACTTTTGAGGGTCTAACTAACAAATACGCCTTTGACCTTATACTGTTGAATATTGAATATTTACAGAAAGAAATTAGCATGATGGAATGTAAGGTCACTGAGAGTGAGAATTTGTTACGCACATCACTGGATACTACTGAATTCGACACCTATAAAGAGAAACTAACCAATATCCTCAAAAAATTTAAAGAGGAACAGGAGGAGAGTAAGCGACAAAAATTGCACCGGGATAAAGAGGACTATCGAGTCGGCCATGTCTACAGTTGGCAAGGACCTGAACCACAGAATCAGAGGAAAAGAGGACCTAAACCTGCAACAACTAAAGGGAAACCACAGAATAAAGGCCCCAAGGTTCCTTTTTTAGGAATAGAGAGACTGAACAGCCCAGAAAGAAGCGACATACAAGAAGAGGGGGTCGTAACCGAAGAAAAGAAAATCACTCGGAGCAAAGTGGGCAGAGCGGGGACCAACAAATAGAAGGACTGCATGATACACAGACTCTTGTGGTAAATATTTCTTCTTTTGTACTTTCTAGGTCTGAGCTTGACATTTTGAATCGTGGTTTATCCTTCTGTCCGACACCTCATATAGACAAGGTACAATTACAAGCTGACCTAGCTACATATGTCAGGAGTATCAAACTTAAAGTTTGGGTTTCCACTGAGTCCACAGGTACAATTAGGTCACTGGGGGAACACATGAGTGAGTTACGGCTGAGAGATGTGAATCTCCATAATAATAGTCAATTCATGCCTCCAGTGACTTCTGATGCCATTGAAACCTTTGTGACTCTAGTGGAAAAGGATATTTCTAAACTTAGAGAGTCTAAGGGGAATACGAGACGATTCAATAATATGTCTAAATCTGAACATCAGACATTACAAGGGATTGTCCATAATGACAACATCGTCATCAAACCCGCCGATAAGGGCGGTGCGGTTGTCATTGTGGACAAAACCGACTATATGAAGGAAGTGTACAGACAGATACAGGACCAGGAGGTCTACAAATGTGTTAATTATGACCCCAGACACATGGTGGAACGTAGATTAAAGACCCTTGTAGATCATGCTCTGGCTATAGATGTGATCGACGAGGACTTACATACGTTCCTACTGCCAAAACATCCTAAGACCCCCATGATCTATATGTTGCCTAAAATCCATAAGAGGCTTGATAATCCACCAGGGCGCCCCATAGTATCGGGCCGAGATTCTATTCTCAGCCCGTCAGCCATTTATGTTGATAAGATCTTGAGGGAACATGCTGTTAATTCGGCATCGTACATTCGCAATACTTCCGATTTTCTGATGAAACTGAAAGAGGTTGAACTCCCTACCGAGTGTATATTGGTTTCCTTTGATGTAGTGAGCCTGTATACCTCTATCAATCATGATATACAGAGCATCACTAAGGTGTTGAACAACAGTTCGCACTCCATGGATTGTCAGGAATTCATTATAGGCCTGGTAGAAATCATATTGACGTGTAATTATTTCCTATGTGAAGACAAATTCTATATACAATTTAAGGGGATGGCAATGGGGTCCAATATGGCCCCCACATATGCCAATATCGTTATGGCCGATATGGAAGAGTCATCTATATATACGTTGCACCGTTTTGACAAAGTGTCAAGATGGTGGCGTTATATAGATGACATCTTTGCGATCTGGACAGGTTCTGAAGATGAATTGAATGACTTTTTTACACAATTGAATGACATTGACAGAGATATCAAATTCACGATGGTAGCCTCCAAGACAGGGATACAGTTTCTAGACACCTGGGTGAGTGTGGTGGATGGTAGGTTAGTTACTGATCTATTTGTTAAGCCCACGGATAGAAATAATCTATTGCGGTTTGATAGTGCACACCCTAGGGGCATGATTAAGTCTCTCCCATTCAGCCAGTTCCTCAGGGTGAAGAGGATCGTGGAAGATCCAGATACACTGGATGAGAGACTGAGTGAAATGGGGTGGAAATTTACCAACAGGGGTTACCCTAAACAGGTAGTGCACTTGCATCACCGGCGGGTCGAAGCATTGAAGAGAGAGGAGATATTACATCCAGGGCCCCTATTGAGAGTGAAATCAGAAGGATTCCATTTGTGACAACGTACACTCCTGTGAGTGTCAGTATTGGGCAAAGTACACGCAGACACTGAAACATTCTCACTCACTCGCTTGAAAAGATCCCTGAATTAAGTGTACCTCCAATCTTAGCTTATAGAAGGGCCCAAAATCTAAGGGTCTAAGGGATAAATTGGTTCGGACAGACCTAACTATGGATGTAAACCTTGCCTCCAAACTTAAACCAGGATGTTATCCTTGTATGAACTGTGATAACTGTAAACTGATGATCAAAGGGGACATATTCGAACATCCAAAATCAGGTAAAGAATATAGAATACACCATCATGTCACTTGTAAATCTGACTTTGCCATTTATGTTCTTATTTGCCCATGTTTATTGATTTACGTGGGGGAGACTACCATGTCATTCAAAACAAGGCTCAATAATCATCAATCGACCATACGAACAGGCAAGACTGAATTTCCAGTCCCCAGACATTTCTTAGAATGCAACCATAAACTTGAACAATTAGGATTTATGATTATTGACTACGTACCTCGATCCAGACGAGGAGGTGATAGGGTCAATATATTAAAAAGGCGAGAATTAATGTGGATTGATAGATTATGTACTCTACATCCTGCTGGATTAAACATTGACTTTTCATTAAAACCATTTATGTAAGATTATAATATCTGCCCCATTATTTTGATCTCCGACTGACCTGATTGATTGTCTATTCCTCTGTAGTATGAGTTATTATACATTTTCTCTTTTCCTTTTCCCTTTTTTTTTTTCATTGACATTTATGTATTTTTCTTCACAGTTTTTCTGGAAATATTTGGACTCACATGAATCCCCAAGATACACCCTTCAACACGACTGTTACATCAGCTGAAGTTTCCGTAGAAGTTTACAATCATTGATATCTGATATATAGACTTTTTCTTATACCGATGTCTTTGCTCTGGGACCAGGGGACCAAGGGGCATACACATTATGAATATTATCTATACTCAATATGCCCATTAAACTATTCATATGGATATGTAGATTGTACCTGTGCATCCTTTTAAGTCGGCGGGGATACTTACTTAGTATTAGAATATATTTTGATTTATTTGGGTAAGAGTCTCTCAATGGTGCTGTCTGGATGAATTTAACTACGGGTCATGCAGTGTTCAGATACATTGCAGGGCCGTACCTTGAATGACTGTGGTTTTTACTTATATATGGAGGACAGGTGGGAGGTGACAGGAACACTGTACCTCTATCACCTTGACTGACCATGTTGTGTTTCCCCCATATCCTAGGTACGGGCTGGAGAGTGTTATGTACACCTTCCTGACGTCCATAACTACATAAGTTACGGGCCGTGGTGTATTATATATAGTTCACGGACGGAACTAAAAAATTTAAAAATAAATGCCATGCATGTTTGTATGTATAGTCACTTACCATTGGGGGACTCATTAGTATTTACATCACAATATCTATTACTATATATATTAATTTACTTATATTTATAGATTTATATTTTTCCTTTCCCCGCGGACATAGGCTGCTAGAGACAACTACACCTTTATTTGTATGTTTTGGGCAGCTATTGACCTTTTCCAGCATCCAAGATGACCTTGCGGAGATAAGAGAACATACTACGCATGCGCTCCATGTTGGAGGCTAACTCTCGCAATATCCGCAAATTCATCTTGAAGCATTGGGTGCAATCACAGGTACACATGCGCAAGGATATGCGCGTGCGCGAATGTTTTTCCGCATTTACGCGCTCATACCTGAATGCGCCTGCGCATACTAGTGTGCACACGATTGGCCGTCTGTAATCCTGAGCAAACATCGCGGGAGCGCGAGAACTGTGAACAGTGGTTCCGGTCCTGCGCTCTCTGTTTGTTTACAAACGGAGACAGCGTGTTGAATGGAAGCTGGGGGCGTATACATGTCACGGAAGGTGTATGGGCAAGTCACAGCCCACTTTATGGAAACTATTATGTTTTATGGTTGATATTACACAAACACTGATGATCGGAATATGAAGATTGCTGACACATGATATGTTGCATAACACTATATGCTTTTTTGTTGTATATTTTGTGATACACTGTATAGATTTATGTATTGTGATTTTGTTTATATGCATATATAATGCAAATCAGAAGTACTGATGTCACTGATTAGCACCATATAAAGGGAAGTGATGTATATTGTACCACTGGCTTGAAAAAGGTCTCATTGAGAAGACCGAAACGTAGCACTATTCACATGATGGGTGAATAAACCACTACTTTTTTCTACCTACCTTGGAGTGCCGCTTCTCTCTTTTGTTGACTGGATATTCAAGGGATATTGAGTCCTATCCCAGACAGCAGAGCACCCACCTGGACCTGGAGTCCTGAACACAGTGCCGATTCTTTCCTGATTATAATATATATATATATACTTAAGACAGAAATATGGAGTATGTATACCATCCTTTACAGAGTTAATCATTACACATTTATAGTAGACAATATATGTATATATATATATATAAATGTAATCTTACCCACTGCCAATCCCAAGCAAAGAGCAATGTCCGTGATGGCATATATCCCACCGTACACAGATGTATGACGTAGATCTACTAGGTGTCCCATGATGGGCACAATTGATGCATCAACCATTCCTAGGGCAATGCCAATGCCAGCATTAGGACCAATAAGACCATATATGTTGACAGCTAGTGGAACCTAGACAGAAAAAGGGGTGCAGAGATGCACCATAAAGAGAGTAGAAAAGTAAAGTTTTAATCTATTTTGTGAATACTTTTTTTAATGCTATTGTGTCTGTGTACATGATTTTTACTAAATCAAAAGTGAGCAGCATGACCTAATCCTGGAATTAAAGGGAACCCTTTGGCGGTTTCAGGAGAGGCGCATCACTCAAGGCCAGCCAGCAAGGAGCAGCTACAGAGACCACCCCTGAGACTACTTATCCTGCTCCTGGGGACTTATAAGTATAAGTTCAGAGTAAATTATAGTATGTTATGATCCTGCTCCTTGCCTGAACCATGGGCAGCATGAAACCACCACAGGTTCATGGCGACCAAGAGGGTTGACTGCGAAAACAGTGCAGCCCCTGCTCTCAAATAGCTCAGCACAGAAAACCCCTGTTAGGTTTATCTAATAATTCATTACTAATTGTGAGCCATGAGATCTAATCGGCAGCTGCTTTTGTGGTGTCAGTTCTGCTGCTGGGTTGTTGCCCTCCTGCGGCCTCCTCCACATCTCCTGATGTACTGGCCTGTCTCCTTGTAGCGCCTCCATGCTCTGGACACTACACTGACAGACACAGCAAACCTTCTTGCCACAGCTCGCATTGATGTGCCATCCTGGATGAGCTGCACTACCTGAGCCACTTGTGTGGGTTGAAGACTCCGTCTCATGATACCACTAGAGTGAAAGCACCGCCAGCATTCAAAAGTGACCAAAACATCAGCCAGGAAGCATAGGAACTAAGAAGTGGTCTGTGGTCACCACCTGCAGAACCACTCCTTTATTGGGGGTGTCTTGCTAATTGCCTATTATTTCCACCTGTGTTCTGTTCCATTTGCACAACAGCATGTGGAATTGATTGTCAACCAGTGTTGCTTCCAGAGTAGACAGTGTGATTTCACAGAAGTGTGATTGACCTGGAGTTACATTGTGTTATCTTAGTATATATATATATATATATATATATATATATATATATATATATATATATATACATATATATATATTATACTTTATCTAAATTGCCATGTTCTGCCAACTTTCCTGTATGGGGGAGGGGCCACATTAACCACATTCTGAGCTACTGATACTCACACAGATTAGGCTGACTCCCACGATTAACATTCCAACAAATGTGCACAACCACCTAAAAGAAAGAAAATGCCGAGTGAGTCTTCAGTGAATTCCTAATATGCTGAATATCTAAAAGTATAATAAAAAAGAGACCCACCTCCCCATCTTGTGTGACAGAGTGCCAAATAGGTTGGTGCATAGAAGGTACGAGATGCTAGCCGGTAGGAAAGCCAAACCTGTTAAAGGAAACCAGCACAGTTGATATTGGAGGAACGGTCAGAGTCAGTGTGTTTTTATTACTGGAAGAACATGACTTCTAGATATGGGATGGATTCCGGTTACTTGTTACTCTCAGGCTGCAGGGATTGCCCGGAACTCTTAAAGGGGTTCTCCACTGCTCAGCGTTTGGAACAAACTGTTCCGAACGCTGGAGCCAATGCTGGGAGCTTGTGACATCATAGCCCTGCCCCCTCATGACATCATGCCCCACCCCCTCAATGCAAGTCTATGGGAGGGGGCGTCACGCCCCCTCCCATAGACTTGCATTGAGGGGGTGGGGCGTCACACCCCCTCCCATAGACTTGCATTGAGGGGACGGGGCATGACGTTCTGAAGACTGTCCGGCAGGTTTAGAGAATAGTTAGTGAGGGGGATGGGATATGAGGATGGGATATGTGGTTGGGATGTGAGGATGAGATATGTGGTCGGGATAAGTAGTTGGAATAGGAGGTCAGAATATCAGGACTGGATGTGAGGTCTAATATGAAGAAGGGATATAAGGTCAGGATATCAGCACGGAATATGAGGTTGATATATTAGGTCTGGATATGAGGTCGGGATATCAGGACGGGATATGAGAATGGGATATAAGGACGGCATATAAGGTCATGATATGAGGATGGGATATGAGTACAGGAAATAAGGAGGAGAGCATCATTTTAGTTCCTCTCCCACAAAGTTTAGGGGTACTAAGCTAGTTGTGTAATAAAATAATTGCCGAATAAATTCGGTTTACTTTATCTAGACACCTTTATCCTTTTCCAGATTTGACCGGTCAGTGATGAAATGGTTAAATCTTCCAGCCGCTGTAAATCGGTTTGGCACAACCTTAGGAGAATTGCGTGTAAGTTGTTAATGCTCCTGTAATACGATTGTGGAGGCTGGAGGTTGATTGAGTGCTTTGATATCCAGGAGACATATAATGTGATGCTGAGCAGCCACCGCTCTGCACAACAGCCTCCTAAAATAGAAGCCAATTTCCTCTATTTCGCTTACATTGTACAGATGGCAGCAACAATGGGTATGGTAAAAATAAAAAATAGAAGACACTCACCTCTCAACTACTCTGATCTCCCAGCCCACTCAGTCCCACCTCATTCAGTGATTGGCAGCTCCAGCTTTGACAACTAGTTTCACAAGCAGTAATGGGCACTAAAACGGAAGCTGTGGGGGGGACTGGGGTAGGTATGAGTTTTTTATTTATACTACTGTGCAATAGCATGCCCCCAGCCATATTTAAAAAAAAAATTATGAACCCAGACAACACCTATTTAAAGGTGGTACTCCGCTGCTTAGCATTTGGAACAAACTGTTCTGAACGCTGGAGTCGGCGCCGGGAGCTTTTGACATCATAGCCCCGCCCCTCATGATGCCCCACCACACCCCCTCAATGCAAGTCTATGGGAGGGGGCGTGACATCCGTCACGCCCCCTCCCATGGACTTGCATTGAGGGGCCGGGTGTAAAGTCATGAGGGGGCGGGGCTATGATGTCACGAGCTCCCACCACCGGAATGTTCCCTTTTAAGTGCTAAAATTCTACTGTATGTTGGGAAATGTCTTTATAGTCCAATACAGTATGGTCTTAATGGGGTTGTACCACCATGAAACACTTATCCACTGGAGTATAAATGTATAATCAGTGGTCAAACCCTAACCCCCCCAAATCTCAATCCACACGGGCTTACTGGTGCTCCATTTATTAACTATAGGACTGCTGGTGAGTGCCGGCTATTTTCAGCAGTGTGCACACGTAATCCATACTCGGGACTACCATTCTTGAGATTGCAGAAGTCCCAACGGTGGGACCAGGGCCGGCCTTAGGTGTTCAGGCGCCCTGTGCAGCCGCACAGCTCGCACACCCCAAAGGCCGGCCCTGGGTGGGACCCCCTGTGATAACACACATATACTCCAGTGAATAGAGAACCAGTAATGGTAGGACAACTCCTTTTATCAGCAGTATTGTGCAAGGTCATGGGAACCACTTTGGCATAACATGTACCTAGTTGCCAGTTGGGTGAGCACATAGTTTCCATCATCCATATGGGGAGGGTGGGTTCCATAACTCCAACAGCCATATTAGCAATGGCAAGAGCCCCTAGTGAGAAAAAAAAAGAATCCAAAATGTAAGCACAAGGTTTCCTCAAAATCCCCAAAGTTCCACCACAATTTTGGAATCAGGTCACAAAAGGAAAATATGTGAACACTCCAGTCATTGACAGATGAGCTGTGACGTACCTGCAGCTACGAGAATGTAAGGATCACTGAGGAGTGCTAAGTAGGGCGTAGGTTGAACGCTCTGTAGAAGATCAACACAATTACCTGATGACACCAGTTCTGAAACTTTTACTTTTCCATAGATTTTTGTTGAAATAAAGTTATACTCACCCCTGGTGTAAACTTAGAGGGACGTAGAATAAAGAGTTGTAAAGCTGTGGACAAAGAAGAGAAGATAACATTAGGATATCTAACTAGAATAAAAGGGGGTCATACACACGAATGATAGCCAAACCCAACAATTTTGATGTGACTAGCCAAATATCTAACATTTATGGGTGGGTTCCAACTTATCCCCGATGGCAGATGTTTGGGGAAGATGAGTGGGTTGTTGTCCCCTCTCTCCATTCAGAACACATATGAATGCTAATCTAAACCTGACTATGTATGTGGGTTGGAATGAACAATTGTCGACAGAATTCCGCAATATATTGTAAGGCCAGGCTGAGCCTTTCTACTGTCATTGGGACCAATTTCCACATTGGTTATTACCAGTTTTACACAAACTACACAGTATTACCTGGATAGATTCTGCAAAGGCACCTCCCTCTAATGGAATATTATCATACATAAAAGGCAAATAAAATCATGGGGGGCATCAATAGGGGCAAAGATGCCCACGACAAGGAAATAATTCTACCACTGTACAAATCACTAGTCAGACCTCACATAGAATACTGTGTACAGTACTGGGCACCTGTGTACAAGAAAGATATAGTGGAGCTGGAGAGGTTGCAAAGACGGGCAACCAGGGTAATACGGGGAATGGGAGGACTACAGTACACAGAAAGATTATCAGAATTAGGGTTATTTAGTTTAGAAAAAAGAAGGCTTAGGGGAGACCTAATAACTATGTATAAATATATCAGGGGATCGTACAGAGATCTCTCCCATGATTTATTTATACCCAGGACTGTATCCATAACAAGGGGACATCCTCTATGTCTAGAGGAAAGAAGGTTTCTACACCAGCACAGACTGGGGTTCTTTACTGTAAGAGCAGTGAGACTGTGGAATTCTCTCCCGGAGGAGGTGGTCATGGTGAACTCAATAAAATAGTTCAAAAGGGGTCTGGACATGTTTCTGGAGAATAATAACATTAACATTAAGAAAGTTAAACAGATTTGTAAATTACTTCTATTAAAAGATCTTTACCCTTCCTATACTTTTTAGCAGCTGTATGCTACAGAGGAAATTATTTTCTTTTTGAATTTCTTTTTTGTCTTGTCCACAGTGCTCTCTGCTGACATCTCTGTCTGTATCAGGAACTGTCCAGAGCAGCATAGGTTTGCTATGGGGATTTTCTCCTGCTCTGGACAGTTCCTGATACGGACATCAGGTGTCAGCAGAGAGCACTGTGGACAAGACAAAAAAGAAATTCAAAAAGAAAATAATTTCCTCTGTAGCATACAGCTGCTAAAAAATACTGGAAGGGTAAAGATTTTTTAATAGAAGTAATTTACAAATCTGTTTAACTTTCTGGCACCAGTTCATTAAAAAAAATAATAAAGTTTTCCACCGGAGTACCCCTTTAAGGATATTAGATTGATAGGGAGAACGTTGATCCAGGGATTTATTCTGTTGCAATATTGGAGTCTGGAAGGAATTTTTTCTTTTGGTATGGGGCAATTGGCATCTACCTCATAAGGGTTTTTTTTTTTTTTTCCTTGCCTTCTCGATAAACACAGTAGAGACAAAATAATGTTAAAGCAGCGGTCTTCAAACTGTGGCCCTCCAGATGTTGCAAAACTACAACTCCCATCATGCCCGGACAGCCAACGGCTGTCCGGGCATGCTGGGAATTGTAGTTTTGCAACATCTGGAGGGCCACAGTTTGAAGACCACTGTGTTAAAGCTTGATGGAATACAGCTACCTTAGGCTAAGTTTCCACTTGTTTTTTTTTCTGGCCGTTTTTAAGCCAAAGCCAGAAGTGTATTCAACAGGAATGAAAAATATAAAGGAAGGACTCACACTTCTCCTCCATTATGGATCCACTTCTGACTTTGGCTCAAAAACTGCAGTGGCAGTTTTCAAAAAACTGGCAGAAAAAAATAAAAAAAACAAGTGGAAACTTAGCCTTATACCCTATGCTGGTATAAAGGGTGGTACTTATAAGGTGGTGCAGACACAGCAGTTCTGTCACATCAGAATTATAAATGACAAATGTTAGGTGGTGGATCTACTGCAGAATTTGCATTGAGCCCCTGGGCTTTGAGCTGTGCCTCTGCTGATACATTACCAATTCAAATTGCATGTCAAAAGAAAACAGAAATGTGGAGCCAAACAATAGTTTTACCATTCTACCTAAATGCAAACAAGAATAATCAGGAGATATATGTATATATATATATATATATATATATATATATATATATATATATATGAGAATCCAACTAAGGACCTCTTGAACATCATGTTTCAGTAAATCCAATACTGCCAGGTAGTGCCTCAGACTACCCAGGAGTCCACTGACGCCTTGATGCAGCTGTTGGAAAACTACAACTCCCAGCATGCCAAGCTGAGAGTTGTAGTTTTGCAACAGCAGGTGACATACTGTATGGAAAATACTGCCTTAGGAAACCATGAGGATCATGCCTAGATATTGTCAGGAGTGCATACAGGTACATTGTGGCCATACACATGAGTCACATTAAAGGGAATCTGTCATCAGTGTCACCCGCACTTACCTTGGTGTGTAGTACGGGTGACGCTGATGATGAATATACTTACCTACCCCCTATATGTGGCCCAGTTTGTCTGTTATCTACCTCATTGGGGTGGAAGACTGCAGCTTTCTCGCTTGGCCCTGGAAGCAAGAGCGGTGATGTCAGCTCCCCGACTAAGGCCAGGTTCACATGACCCCGAAAACACTGGCGGACGTGTCGCACATTTGTATAATCTGGTAGGACCACTAGGAAATGTGCCGTCTCATAGACGGAAATACATTTCTGAGCAGAATCGGCAGAAATATTAGACAAGTCCATTCTTTCTGCAGACACCGAAATCAGGATTTCCTGGTGCAGAAAAATCTGCTGCGGAATTTGTGCCGTAAGCTCAATAGGGGAGATTTATCAAAACCTGTGCAGAGGAAAAGTTGCCCAGTTGCCCATAGCAACCAATCAGATCGCTTCTTTCATTTTTAACAAGGCCTCTGCAAAAAGGAAAGAAGCAATCGGATTGGTTGCTATGGGCAACTGGGCAACTTTTCCTCTGCACAGGTTTTGATAAATCTCCCCCAGTGTGGCAGAATTTGGATTGATATGAAATGCAGCTCAGCGTTTTGTAAAGGGGTACTCCACTGGAAAACATTTCTTTTTTAAATCAACTGGTGCGAGAAAGTTAAACAGATTTGTAAATTACTTCAGTTTAAGAATCTTTAACCTTCCAGTACTTATCAGCTGCTGTATACTACAGAGGAAGTTCTTTTCTTTTTGAATTTCCTTTCTATCTGACCACAGTGCTCTCTGCTGACACCTCTGTCCATGTCAGGAACTGTCCAGAGTAAGTTAGGTTTGCTATGGGGATTTGCTCCTGCTCTGGACAGTTCTTGACATGGACAGAGGTGTCAGCAGAGAGCACTGTGCTCAGACAGAAAGGAAATTCAAAAAGAAAAGAACTTCCTGTGGAGCATATAGCAGCTGATAAGTACTGGAGGGATTAAGATATTTAAATAGAAGTCATTTACAAATCTGTTAAACTTTCTGGTACCAGGTGATTTAAAAAAAAAAAAATTTCCAGGGGAGTAACTCTTTAATATGCCATTTTGTTCTTTTTTTTAATACAATTTCTATATTTCAATGAAAATGTTCATCTTAAATCATTCATTCATTAAGCTCCAATGTGTGATCTAAGTGGGTTAAACCTTAAAGGTGTTCCGAGCAGATCACCTACCCTCACTTCTTGTGGCCCGATTTCCGGGGAGCATTCTGGCACAGCAATATACTTTCCAACCCACTTGATGAGGGTTTTGTCTCCGGTGCTGGGTCTATGCTGCCGCCACCGCATGCAGGAAAAACCACACCCGAGTGCGGTGTCACAATGTTGTGTGGAGAAAAGTATATCACTGTGTCGGCACGTTCCATGGAAGCTGAGTGACGAGATTGCATTTTACCTGCTGGGACATTCCCCGTGTAGTAATATGTGCAAGGGTGAAGTCCTGGGGAAAAAAAGCGGGAACTTACCTAAGTGCTGGCCCTACAGGTGCATGACTCCTGCTAATGGGAAGCGTTAATTTTTAACGTAAATTTGTTTTCCCTTAGTCCTAACAGCAGCACAAGCGGGGGTGTTCTGCCCCTGTGAAGCTGGCAGGACGGTGGAATTTTTCATTCCGCCCAAGCAATTTAAATTAATTAGCCCCCTCATAAAAGGCCTCCTCCCCTAGGCCATCTCGCTTAATAACAAGTAACAAAAAAGTTTAGGGCGGGAAATTTGTGTGCTGCTGTTAGGACTAAGGGATAACAAATTTACGTCAAAAATTAACGCTTCCCTTACGTCCTAACCAGCAGCACAAGTGGGGACTTAGCGAGTAATAACACAAATAGGGAGGGACTACGGCAGAGTGGCACTTAGGATTGACTGCCCAAAGGCCAACTCTTCCGAACGTTTGGCATTAACCCTGTAATGACTCAAAAAAGTATTGTGGGTGCTCCAAGAAGCAGCAGCACAAATCTGTTCCAGAGGAACAGACCTTTTCTCAGCAAAGGAAGTAGAGACTGCTCTAGTGGAATGGGCAGTGACAAAGGCAGGAGGAGTTAGCTCCTGGACTATGAAGGTCTCTCGGATTGCCTCCTTAATCCACCTACTTAGGGTAGGTTTAGAGGCTTTCAAGCCCTTGTTCTTTCCAGAAAAAGAAACAAGGAGGTGTTCCGACTTCCTGAATTCTCCAGTTCTTGAGATATAGACTCTGAGAGCTCTAGAGATGTCCAGAGTGTGGTCAACCGCTTCTTCAGGAGAGGATGGATTAGGCAGTAGAACTGGAAGAGAAATAACCTGGTTGGTATTGGAGAAAGTCGGAACCTTAGGAAGGAAGGTAGGTAAAAACCTCAACAGGACTCTGTCCTGTAGAAAAACAGTATAAGGCTCGAAAGCCGAAAGGGCCTGAAGCTCACCCACTCTCTTGGCTGAGGTTATGGCCAATAAAAAAGTGACTTTAAGGGATAAATACCTAAAGTCTACTTCTTCCAGAGGTTCAAAGGGGGGAGAGCATAACCCCCTGAGAACAGTGGTTAAATCCCAACTGGGAATAGGTCTGAGAACTGTAGGTTTAAGTCTTTCAGCCCCTTTGAGGAATCTTCTAACCAGGGATTCTTGTGATAGAGACCTGCCTAGGAAGGCAGAGAGTGCTGCGACCTGAACCTTTAAGGTGGATGGGCTAAGACCCTTGTCAAGGCCATCCTGGAGAAAACGCAGTATTGCAGAAAGAGGAGGATCTGAGGTAACTACCTCTTTCGTTGCACACCATTGAAGGAAAATCTTCTTTATCCTGGAGTAAACCTTGTTTGTAGACTCTGCTCTAGAGTGTGCAATAGTTCTCAAGACCTCCGCAGGAAGCCCACTCCTTAGTAGGGTCCTGTCAATCTCCAGGCTGTCAGATTGAGTCTCCTCAGATCTAGGCAGGAGCCTGTGTTGTGAGACACAAGGTTCTGCACGTGGGGAAGCCTCCTGTTACGCCGAGCGCTCCGGGTCCCCGCTCCTCCCCGGAGCGCTCGCTACACTCTCGCTCCCGCAGCGCCCCGGTCAGATCCACTGACCGGGTGCGCTGCGATACCGCCTCCAGCCGGGATGCGATTCGCGATGCGGGTGGCGCCCGCTCGCGATGCGCACCCCGGCTCCCGTACCTGACTCGCTCTCCGTCGGTCCTGTCCCGGCGCGCGCGGCCCCGCTCCCTAGGGCGCGCGCGCGCCGGGTCTCTGCGATTTAAAGGGCCACTGCGCCGCTGATTGGCGCAGTGGTTCTAATCAGTGTGTTCACCTGTGCACTCCCTATGTATACCTCACTTCCCCTGCACTCCCTCGCCGGATCTTGTTGCCATTGTGCCAGTGAAAGCGTTCCTTGTGTGTTCCTAGCCTGTGTTCCAGACCTCCTTCCGTTGCCCCTGACTACGATCCTTGCTGCCTGCCCCGACCTTCTGCTACGTCCGACCTTGCTTCTGTCTTCTCCCTTGTACCGCGCCTATCTTCAGCAGTCAGAGAGGTTGAGCCGTTGCTAGTGGATACGACCTGGTCACTACCGCCGCAGCAAGACCATCCCGCTTTGCGGCGGGCTCTGGTGAACACCAGTAGTGACTTAGAACTGGTCCACTAGCACGGTCCACGCCAATCCCTCTCTGGCACAGAGGATCCACCTCCTGCCAGCCGGCATCGTGACAGTAGATCCGGCCATGGATCCCGCTGAAGTTCCTCTGCCAGTTGTCGCCGACCTCACCACGGTGGTCGCCCAGCAGTCACAACAGATAGCGCAACAAGGCCACCAGCTGTCTCAACTGACCGTGATGCTACAGCAGCTACTACCACAGCTTCAGCAATCATCTCCTCCGCCAGCTCCTGCACCTCCTCCGCAGCGAGTGGCCGCCTCAGGCCTACGACTATCCTTGCCGGATAAATTTGATGGGGACTCTAAGTTTTGCCGTGGCTTTCTTTCACAATGTTCCCTGCACTTGGAGATGATGTCGGACCAGTTTCCTACTGAAAGGTCTAAGGTGGCTTTCGTAGTCAGCCTTCTGTCTGGAAAAGCTCTGTCATGGGCCACACCGCTCTGGGACCGCAATGACCCCGTCACTGCCTCTGTACACTCCTTCTTCTCGGAAATTCGAAGTGTCTTTGAGGAACCTGCCCGAGCCTCTTCTGCTGAGACTGCCCTGCTGAACCTGGTCCAGGGTAATTCTTCCGTTGGCGAGTACGCCGTGCAATTCCGTACTCTTGCTTCAGAACTATCCTGGAATAATGAGGCCCTCTGCGCGACCTTTAAAAAAGGCCTATCCAGCAACATTAAAGATGTTCTGGCCGCACGAGAAATTCCTGCTAACCTACATGAACTCATTCATCTAGCCACTCGCATTGACATGCGTTTTTCCGAAAGGCGTCAGGAGCTCCGCCAGGATATGGACTTTGTTCGCACGAGGCGTTTTTTCTCCCCGGCTCCTCTCTCCTCTGGTCCTCTGCAATCCGTTCCTGTGCCTCCCACTGTGGAGGCTATGCAAGTTGACCGGTCTCGCCTGACACCTCAAGAGAGGACACGACGCAGCATGGAGAATCTCTGCCTGTACTGTGCCGGTACCGAACACTTCCTGAAGGATTGTCCTATCCGTCCTCCCCGCCTGGAAAGACGTACGCTGACTCCGCACAAAGGTGAAACAGTCCTTGATGTCAACTCTGCTTCTCCACGTCTTACTGTGCCTGTGCGGATATCTGCCTCTACCTTCTCCTTCTCCACTAAGGCCTTCTTGGATTCCGGATCTGCAGGAAACTTTATTTTGGCCTCTCTCATCAACAGGTTCAACATCCCAGTGACCAGTCTCGCCAGACCTCTCTACATCAATTGCGTTAACAATGAAAGATTGGACTGTGCCGTGCGTTACCGCACGGAACCCCTCCTAATGTGCATCGGACCTCATCACGAAAAAATTGAGTTTTTGGTCCTCTCCAATTGCACTTCCGAAATTCTCCTTGGACTACCCTGGCTTCAACACCATTCCCCAACCCTGGATTGGTCCACAGGGGAGATCAAGAGTTGGGGTACCTCTTGTTTCAAGGACTGCCTTAAACCGGTTACCAGTACTCCCTGCCCTGACCCTGTGGTTCCCCCTGTAACCGGTCTCCCTAAGGCCTATATGGACTTTGCTGATGTGTTTTGCAAAAAACAAGCTGAGACTCTTCCTCCTCACAGGCCTTATGACTATCCTATTGACCTCCTCCCGGGCACTACTCCACCCCGGGGCAGAATTTATCCTCTGTCCGCCCCAGAGACTCTTGCTATGTCTGAGTACATCCAGGAAAATTAAAAAAAAGGCTTTATCCGCAAATCCTCCTCTCCTGCCGGAGCTGGATTTTTCTTTGTGTCCAAAAAAGATGGCTCCCTACGTCCTTGCATTGACTACCGCGGTCTTAATAAAATCACGGTAAAGAACCGCTACCCTCTACCTCTTATCTCTGAACTCTTTGATCGCCTCCAAGGTGCCCACATCTTTACCAAACTGGACTTAAGAGGTGCTTATAATCTCATCCGCATCAGGGAGGGGGATGAATGGAAAACGGCATTTAACACTAGAGATGGACACTTTGAGTATCTGGTCATGCCCTTTGGCCTGTGCAACGCCCCTGCCGTCTTCCAAGACTTTGTTAATGAAATTTTTCGTGATCTCTTATATTCATGTGTTGTTGTGTATCTGGACGATATTCTGATTTTTTCTGCCAACCTAGAAGAACACCGCCAGCATGTCCGCATGGTTCTTCAGAGACTTCGTGACAATCAACTTTATGCCAAAATGGAGAAATGTCTGTTTGAATGTCAATCTCTTCCTTTCCTAGGATACTTGGTCTCTGGCCAGGGACTACATATGGATCCAGACAAACTCTCTGCCGTCTTAGATTGGCCACGCCCCTCCGGACTCCGTGCTATCCAACGTTTTTTGGGGTTCGCCAATTATTACAGACAATTTATTCCACATTTTTCCACCATTGTGGCTCCTATCGTGGCTTTAACCAAGAAGAATGCCAATCCTAAGTCATGGCCTCCTCAAGCGGAAGACGCCTTTAAACGGCTCAAGTCTGCCTTTTCTACTGCTCCCGTGCTCTCCAGACCTGACCCATCTAAACCCTTCCTATTGGAGGTTGATGCCTCCTCAGTAGGAGCTGGAGCGGTCCTTCTACAAAAAAATTCTTCCGGGCATGCTGTTACTTGTGGTTTTTTTTCTAGGACCTTCTCTCCGGCGGAGAGGAACTACTCCATCGGGGATCGAGAGCTTCTGGCCATTAAATTAGCACTTGAGGAATGGAGGCATCTGCTGGAGGGATCAAAATTTCCAATTATTATTTACACCGATCACAAGAATCTCTCCTATCTCCAGTCTGCCCAACGGCTGAATCCTCGCCAGGCCAGGTGGTCTCTGTTCTTTGCCCGGTTTAATTTTGAAATTCACTTTCGCCCTGCCGATAAGAACATTAGGGCCGATGCTCTCTCTCGTTCCTCGGAGGCCTCGGAAGTAGAGCTCTCTCCGCAACACATTATTCCTCCGGATTGCCTGATCTCCACTTCTCCAGCCTCCATCAGGCAAACTCCTCCAGGGAAGACCTTCGTCTCTCCATGCCAACGCCTCGGAATCCTCAAATGGGGTCACTCCTCCCATCTCGCAGGCCATGCGGGCATCAAGAAATCCGTGCAACTCATCTCTCGTTTCTATTGGTGGCCGACTCTGGAGACGGATGTTGTTGATTTTGTGCGGGCCTGCACAGTCTGTGCCCGGGATAAGACTCCTCGCCAGAAGCCTGCTGGTCTTCTTCATCCTCTGCCTGTCCCCGAACAGCCTTGGTCTCTGATTGGTATGGACTTTATTACAGACTTACCCCCATCCCGTGGCAACACTGTTGTTTGGGTGGTCGTTGATCGATTTTCCAAGATGGCACATTTTATTCCCCTTCCTGGTCTTCCTTCTGCACCTCAGTTGGCTAAACAATTTTTTGTACACATTTTTCGTCTTCACGGGTTGCCCACGCAGATCGTCTCGGATAGAGGCGTCCAATTCGTGTCAAAATTCTGGAGGGCTCTCTGTAAACAACTCAAGATTAAATTGAACTTTTCTTCTGCTTATCATCCTCAATCCAATGGGCAAGTAGAAAGAATTAACCAAGTCCTGGGTGATTATTTACGACATTTTGTTTCTTCCCGCCAGGATGACTGGGCAGATCTTCTACCATGGGCCGAATTCTCGGACAACTTCAGAGTCTCTGAATCTTCTTCCAAATCCCCATTTTTCGTGGTGTACGGCCGTCACCCTCTTCCCCCCCTCCCTACTCCCTTGCAATCTGGTTTGCCCGCTGTGGATGAAATAACTCGTGATCTTTCCACCATATGGAAAGAGACCCAAAATTCTCTCTTACAGGCTTCATCACGCATGAAGAAGTTTGCTGATAAGAAAAGAAGAGCTCCCCCCATTTTTTCTCCCGGAGACAAGGTATGGCTCTCCGCTAAATATGTCCGCTTCCGTGTTCCCAGCTACAAATTGGGACCACGCTATCTTGGTCCTTTCAAAATTTTGTGCCAGATTAATCCTGTCTCTTATAAACTTCTTCTTCCTCCTTCTCTTCGTATTCCTAATGCCTTTCACGTTTCTCTTCTTAAACCACTCATCATCAACCGTTTCTCTCCTAAACTTATCTCTCCCACTCCTGTCTCCGATTCTTCAGACATCTTTCCTGTAAAGGAGATACTGGCCTCCAAAAAGGTCAGAGGAAAAACCTTTTTTTTGGTTGACTGGGAGGGCTGTGGCCCTGAAGAGAGATCCTGGGAACCTGAGGACAATATCCTAGATAAAAGTCTGGTCCTCAGGTTCTCAGGCTCCAAGAAGAGGGGGAGACCCAAGGGGGGGGTACTGTTACGCCGAGCGCTCCGGGTCCCCGCTCCTCCCCGGAGCGCTCGCTGCACTCTCGCTCCCGCAGCGTCAGATCCACTGACCGGGTGCGCTGCGATACCGCCTCCAGCCGGGATGCGATTCGCGATGCGGGTGGCGCCCGCTCGCGATGCGCACCCCGGCTCCCGTACCTGACTCGCTCTCCGTCGGTCCTGTCCCGGCGCGCGTGGCCCCGCTCCCTAGGGCGCGCGCGCGCCGGGTCTCTGCGATTTAAAGGGCCACTGCGCCGCTGATTGGCGCAGTGGTTCTAATCAGTGTGTTCACCTGTGCACTCCCTATGTATACCTCACTTCCCCTGCACTCCCTCGCCGGATCTTGTTGCCATTGTGCCAGTGAAAGCGTTCCTTGTGTGTTCCTAGCCTGTGTTCCAGACCTCCTTCCGTTGCCCCTGACTACGATCCTTGCTGCCTGCCCCGACCTTCTGCTACGTCCGACCTTGCTTCTGTCTTCTCCCTTGTACCGCGCCTATCTTCAGCAGTCAGAGAGGTTGAGCCGTTGCTAGTGGATACGACCTGGTCACTACCGCCGCAGCAAGACCATCCCGCTTTGCGGCGGGCTCTGGTGAACACCAGTAGTGACTTAGAACCGGTCCACTAGCACGGTCCACGCCAATCCCTCTCTGGCACAGAGGATCCACCTCCTGCCAGCCGGCATCGTGACACCTCCAATAACACCCCTGACTCATCCTCATGAGTTGGGTGAACCAAGACCTCTTCGGCCAGAATGGGATGATGGCAATCACTGAGGTCTGATCTTGCCTGACTTTCATCAATACCCTGGGTATCATGGAAAGTGGAGGGAATATGTAGGCCAGCCTGAACCTCCATGAGATGGACAGAGCGTCTATCGCCACCGGATTGTCCTCCTTGTAAAGGGAACAAAACTTGCTCACTTTGGCATTCAGCCGGGTTGCCATGAGGTCTATTTCTGGTGTACCCCACTTCAGGGTTATTCTCCTGAAGATCTTCTCGTTGAGAGACCATTCTCCCTGGACTGCAAGCCCGCGACTTAGACGATCTGCCACTACGTTGAGATCCCCCTTGATGTGGACTGCAACAAGGTGGGATAGGTTGAGCTCTGCCCACGATAGAATAAGTCCGGTCTCCCTGAGGAGCACTTGGGACTTTGTGCCACCCTGTCTGTTGATATAAGCCACTACAGTGGTGTTGTCTGACCGGACTCTTATTGCTTTCCCTAAGATATGGGGAGCAAAGTGGAGGAGCGCAAGACGAACTGCTCTCAGTTCTCTCATGTTGGATGAGAGTAACCTTTCCTGAGGGGTCCAGGTACCCTGAACCGGATGGTCGTCCAGATGGGCTCCCCACCCTAGAAGGGAGGCGTCCGTGGTCAGAGTGATCCACAGAGGTTGAATCAAGGACTTCCCATCTGTCAGGTTTGTCCACCACCTGAGAGAGGCACGGACTTCGGACGACAGGGTGCATTTTTTGTCCAACCCACTGGGGTTGCGATTCCAGGCAGTCAAGACCTGATCTTGGAGAGGTCGGAGGTGCCACAGGGCCCAGGGGACTGCTTCTGCAGACGCTGACATGTGGCCCAACATCTTCATTAGAGTTCTGATGGGCACTCTGCGAGGTACCGACAAAAACTCTGCGGCTCTTATGACGCGCTCTCTCCTTTCTGGGGTGAGAGACAGCGTCATCCGAGAGGAGTCTAGGACAAACCCCAGGAACCTTCTTGAGGTAGATGGAATGATCTCGGATTTTTCCCAATTTATGAGCCACCCTAGGTGTTGAAGAAAATCCAGGGTCAGTTGAAGATGAGCTTGAAGAATGTCTAGAGTCGCGGCTTTTAAAAGCCAGTCGTCTAGATAAGGAACAATCTCTAGGCCTTTTAGTCTTAGAGCAGAGACAACTGGAGCCACCACCTTTGTGAAGGTGTGGGGAGCGGAGGTAATGCCGAACGGTAGAACAGCAAATTGGAAATGCCTTACCATACCTTTTATGGTGACGGCGATTCTTAAGAACTTCCTGTGGGCAGGAAATATAGGGACATGAAGGTATGCATCCTTCAAGTCTATAATGACCATGAGATCTTGTGGGTTCAGGATACTGACCACCGAGCGAATGGTTTCCATTCTGAACCGCCTTTTCCTTATAAATCGGTTTAGGTAGCGCAGGTCTATTATCATGCGCCAGTCGCCATTTGGTTTGGGAACCAAAAATATCGGGGAGTAGACGCCAGATCCTCTTTGATCTGGGGGAACTTCTTCCAAAGCTTGCTTTTCCAAGTATTGGAGAACTGAGGTTTCTATGACAGCCTGTTTTGGCTGAGGAAGTAACTTTGTTAAGACAAACTTCCTTGGGGGAGGGGAGGTAAATTCTATCCTGTACCCCGACTGAATAACCTTCAGAACCCAGGGATCCTGGATTTCTTGCATCCAGGTTGTAAGGAATAAACTTAAACGTCCTCCTACTGGAGGAGGATGGGCAGATAGATTCTCTGCAACAAACACTTGAGGGGAAGGGAGAGGGAAAACGTTGGTGGATGTCAGTGGAGAGTCATAGCTCGGCCTTCCGGTCTTTAACGCGGCCGCGACCTCCACCACGTTTTTGAAAGGACTGACGTCTCTGGGATCTAGGAGGGCCCTGGGACTTCCCCCCTCTTGCTCTACCTTTACCCCGAAAGGCCTGAACAGGAAGGCACCTGCCTTTTTTGTCAGCATAACCTTCCATTATGCGATCCAGCTCAGAACCAAATAGCCAAGTAGGCTCGAAAGGCATCCCACACAAGTTAAACTTGGAGGTGTTGTCCGCTACCCAAGGGCGTAACCACAAGGGACGTCTGCTAGCAGAAGCGAGTGCCATGGACTTGGCAGCTAGCTTAAGGTGTTGCTGGGAGGCCTCGCAGAGGAAGTCTATACCAAGGAGGAGTGTCTTGAAGCTGTCCAAGATGTCTTCCCTGGGGACATTGTTGTCAATCTCAGTCTGTATGCGCTCCACACGCTCCTTCACGAAGTCAGACACTTCTCCCGAGGCAATAGCCACAGAGGCAGACGCTGATGCTGCCGAATATGTGCGTCTGAGAAGGGAATCCACCTTCCTATCAAGCGGGTCCTGGAGGTTGCTTCCATCATCCGCGGGAACCAAGACTCTCTTGGACAGTTTATTTACTGCCATATCAACCTTAGGAGGTGGCATCCAGGAATCAGATTCCGCGTCCGAGAGAGGGTACATCAATTTGAAGGTACGAGTGGCAAGCGCAGGTTTATCTGGGTGCTTCCACTCAGCCTTCATCATCTTTTTGCGTGCATCATTCACCTTGAAAACCCAAGGTTCTCTAGAGGTGGATGCAGAGGCTTCCCCTTGGTCAACATCCTGGTCCCTTGACCGGATGGACCTAAGTAATCTCTGCGTCTTTTCCGCAGGGAAAAGAGGCGGAAACATCTTCACCTCAACAGGCTGTTCAGACTGTACAGATGACCTCTGGTCCAATACATCGACCGACATAACGGATTCTTCCGCCACAGAAGGAGGAGTGGATTCAGTTCTAGCTCTTTTGGGAACAAGAGCACTCTTAATTTCAGATATGGAATTTCCCATAAACTCCTTCATCCAGATGAACATGTCCTGGACAGTAGGTTCAGCTGGATTAGAGGGTGGACGGCAACCGGGACACCTGTTATATTCGTAAGCGTCCGGAAGCGGAGTGCCGCAATTGGCGCAAGTTAGATGGCGTTTTTTGGCGCTAGCCTTACGACCACCAGAGTGTGGGTCACTAGAGGAAGGAGTAGACATGACTCTGGAAAGAAAGAAAATAAGTTAGGGATAATAAATAAAATTATTATCGCCCTAACGCCAAATAGAGAGGGAGAGATACCTATAATGCAGATAGGAGCTCTAACCACTAATGCTAGGCTTGTAAATAGGACTAGCTATGATGGCAGCAGAGACTGAATGAAGGTCTCAGCTGTCTTTATATGGGAAGGGGCCCGGAAGCCCCGCCCCTTCAGAGAAAGACCAGCCTGCAATAGGCTGAAACACCCGGAAGGGAATTTTAATAAAAATTATCCACTGAGCCCTTCCCTAACTAGGAAAGGGCTCAAGCCTGAATCTTCACCTAAATATAAAACTTAAAAAGGCAGCGCAAAGCGCTGAAGAAAGTGAGGCCGGGACCGGAAGTCGTCAGATGACGTACTTCCGGTCCACGGCTCGCACAGTGTAATGGAGGCGAGCGTGCGCCGGGACACGTGGGACGCCAGGCGGGTAAGAAAAAAACCCGCGGCGGCATCCCTAATGCTATGAGGGATCACCGGATCCCTAGCAACATAAAATAGTCAAACAAATAGTTTTAAGATAAACCAGGCCGGAGGCCCAGATAATATAAAAAGAAAAAAACAGGGGGCAGTTGAAAAAAGGTACTGCGCCCCAAAAATATCTCCCCAATACAGGGGAGACATCCAGGCAGGCTCCAAAGGAGCCTGCACCGTCCTGCTGTCCTTACACAGGACAGAAAAAAAGCGAGATGGCCTAGGGGAGGAGGCCTTTTATGGGGGGGCTAATTAATTTAAATTGCTTGGGCGGAATTAAAAATTCCACCGTCCTGCCAGCTTCACAGGGGCAGAACACCCCCGCTTGTGCTGCTGGTTAGGACGTAAGGGAATGATTGTTCCTGCTGTCGGAACAGTGCAAGAACTCAGTTCCCACATGTTCCTGCCGAACTTGAGCCCTGAATATGTGTCAGTACCAGCATCTTACCTCCATCTAGCAGTGCCAGAGCAGCCAACACCAAGAACGGAGAAGCTTTCCCAACAAATTCGTACATGACTGACCCAAAGGGCGCACCAGCTGCAAAGAGATAAAAATATTTTACTAAAATGTATCCTCTACAACCACAAGGTACCCGCAATCTCCTGCACAGCACTCCGGATCTCTGCATGAAAAGAACTGTGTCGACTATAGCACAAAGCGCTGTCCAACACGTCTCCTCCATGTATCTTTATGGAAGAGCTGGAGATACAGCGTTCGTGCTCTCCTGTAGAGATGCATGGAGGGGCCGTGTTGGACAGCGCTTCGAGCTATTGTCGACACAGTTCTTTTCATGCAGAGAGCCAGGGCGGCGTGCATAATATCGCAGAAGGTCCGACTTGTCGGACCCCCCGCGAACAGACACTTATCTCCTATCCTTTGGATAGGGGATACATTTTGGTAGACCGAAGTACTCCTTTAAAGTCATTAACAATAGACAGATTAAATTTTAAAAAGAGTCTGTTAGCTCCATACCAGGTATGGAGCTGTAGATCCCAGCAGATCGGTGCTAGGAGCTTAAAGTATCAATACCTCTAGTTTTGCTGATCACTGTTTGTAACATTGGTAATACTTTATTTATTTATTTATTTTTTCTTCTTTTTGTTTGTAGCTGAAGAGTCAAACTGGTGGTGCTGAAGTGCAGCTGCACCTCAAAGGGGTAAGATGTCTGATCATGGGAGTCCCACCACTGGGGATCCCCGCAATCGCCGGGCCTGCAGCAGTGGCATTCGGAACACAGAAGCTTGGAGCTTCCGCGTTCGTGACGTCACGCCACGCCCCCTCCATTCATGTCTATGGGAGGTGGCATGATGGCTACCACGTAGCCATCACGGCTCCTCCCATACACATGAATGGAGGTGGCGTGTCGGCTGTAGAGTTCACTCCGTGCGCGGATGACTTGGGTGCCACGCCGGAGATCGTTGCGGTCCCCAGTGACGGGCTCCCCGCGATCAGACATCTTATCCCCTATCCTTTGGATAGGGGATAAAAAAAATTTCGGTGGAGTACCCCTTTAACCCTTGCTTTGGCTCATTGACATAGAGAGCTAGAAGCCAATATTTGTGCATCATACAGGACAGGGTGAAGCTCAACACCACTGGTTTGACTCTTCAGCTGCGAAAAAAAGATACTTTTATAAGTAGCAAAATTTCAGGTATAGTTAATTTTATCTGCTGGCATCTGCAGCTCTGTACCTGATATGGAGCAGCTAGATTCCCTTTAAGATCTTTGTACTTACTGAGCACACCCAATGCCAGGCCTCCCAGCGCAATGCCCATGGCTCGTCCCCTTTCATAGTCATCGGTATATACACTTGCGAGCATTCCCAAACCTGTAGATACATGTATTCAAGTTTATTAATGCAGAGAATATATAGTGTAAAGATAACTGTGAAAAGGGGTACTCACCACATGAAATATTTACAAGTTCTTCTGGAATTAGTCGGAAAAAGCGCATTGAGACACAAAGCAGCTGTGGCCATGTGCTGCTGAATCATTACTAGAGCTATGAATAAATGAGAACTTGAAATGACTTTATATGGTGAGTGCCGCTATTCCCAGTTATCCTTACTCTACATAACTTTATGGACTGTGTGTTGTCACCATCAGGGAAGCTGGGCACCACCTAAAGATAGATTTGTGGGCGTGTGACATGCAAGGCACTTGGGATCATCTGGGAGTAGCATGGAAGAGTAGAGCCAACTCACTAGAGACTATTCTATCTCCAAACTGTCCTTTTGGTACACACCATGGCAGTGTCAGATGTTCCTTACTGGATTGGGAACTAATCAATCGAGTGACCAGAAATCTCAAACCTATCTACTGAGTAGTTACTTCTAAAGCTGTGTCCATACCAATGTGCCCCCCAGCGTGCCATGGTCAGCTTTTGCCAGTGATCTGGGATTTATCAACCCAGACTTTTTAAAAATTGTCTCAAGTCTTGAAACAAGCTCTAAAATGTTTTAACAATCTTACACCCACGTGAACCACACCTAAAAACTTGTCTACATCTAAGGTATGAAGAATTATACCATTGTGTCTCCCAATGGGCTTTTTTTTTCTTTTTCAAGTTACACATACCTATTAGTATTATTATAATCAGTGGCCATATTGTGGTCAATCGCATTACATTGGGATATTGCAATGTTAGACTTGTAGTTCGGTATCTATTTGCCCTTTCTTGTAGGTGCTATTTTAGTTGACAGTGTTCTTTGGACCCATAGTTTATGTATTTTGTATTTTCTTTATGTGACTATTTCTCTTTGCTGCTAATCACCTTAGTTTCCTGCGGCACCCTACACTACTGTGCACTGTTCTCTCATTTTGGGCCTAGGTTCTTGTTTTCTGCTATGGCTGTAGCATTTGCCAACTGTTATTGTTGTTGGTTTATATACATGAAAAGTAAATAAAGAATTTAAAAAAAATTTAAACCGTGAAGTGAAATTTTAGGAAATGTGAAAAGAATTGCACACAATTTTTTCAAGTTTCCTGCGACCATCTAATAAATTTGGCGTATGGATTGGGTGATAAATGGGACCTCTCCCTGCTGCATGTATGCTCATCATGCAGGACAGCGCACGTGAATATGGACTCATGGTGGACTTGGGACTGTTCTGTGTGGGGTGGGGGTGGGAAACAGGGTTTATGTTTTTTCTGTATGAAAATGTTAAAATTTTAAGTGTACCTTTCACCAAACTAAACGTTTAATATATTGTTCCTTATGTAATTATAAGACACTTTGCTATTTACTTGCTGTTAAAATTCTCAAACTTTATATGTTTTTAATGTGATTGAGAAAACGGCCACTAGGTGGCTCTGTTCTGTTCCCTGCCGTAAGTCAAACAGTTACTTTGGTCTCCACCCAGCCTGGCAGAGGACCAAACTCAGGAAGTGCATGCAGGGCATGTAGAGGCACAGCTCTCGCAGGCTTTAGTGACATCACACCTGCTGGGGAACTCCCACTTTCTCCTGCTGGGAGCTCAGACAATGTAAGCAAGGGGAAAGGTATTATACATAGATTTTTAAAGCTCTGGAACATTTTTTAAGGGCTGTTAGGAGTAGTTAGGGCATATAATCTGAGTTAGTTTAGAAAATATGGTTTGATGACAAGTACTCTTTAATAAAAAAGATCAAAGATTATAAATAAATAAATTTGGTGCATATACACATTATCATCACACAAAATTAAAGAGGACTGAGACTGGGTTCCACTAAAAAGTAATGGCAGAAAAGTTTGTGGCCCTAATAATGTGTACGTCCAACGGTTATACAAACAGTACAACCTCCAAAGTTTTATTGTTTGGTATAGTTAGACTATATAGTCAGCAACACAGGTTGAAGTACGAAGAGAACAACACAGAGAAGGTTATTATTGTACTTTTCCAGCAGTACCATAAGCTATGCCAGTAATATACCCCTCACGCCAATAACAGAATATAAAGGGGAAGCCATGAATCAGTGTTACCGGTAATCCAATTAACCTCCTTAATGACATTTATCAATAACCATAGAACAAACGACAAGGGACGTCGCAGATAACAGCCAGTGGTAAAACAAAGTCATCTTTATTGAAACCAGGGTAAAAGACGCTACCCTCGCGGCTCAGCCAGGTAAAAACATGAGCAGAGAAAATTAAGAACAGAGCACATAAAATTCAGCGTAGATGCGTTTCGGGTCTTAACCCTTCATCTATGTACGCAATTGCTGGGTACACACAGGTATATATGGTGATCTCTAAGTGTGAGGGGAGGGGCACAGGGAGACAAGCTCCTATCTTAACCCCTTCACAACTACCAGAGGATCAGACCAGTACAAGAAACAAAACAAAACGTTTAGTGTGAATATACTCAAAGAAACACAGGGAGAAAAAAAACTCTCAGAAAGCCCAGAAACAAGTACAAAAGGAATAACATATCACAAGACGCATGATAATGGATGGTTACCAATGGTGATGACAGTGATGTTCAATAGTGAAAGATTAAACCCGTTCTATAATTCAAACCTAATGGCTGTGTTGTCTGTAGTGCATAAATCCAATATACCTCCCTATTGCACAGGAGTTTTAAATGGTCTCCACCTCGCAAGGGTTTATGGACCTATTCCACTGCATGAAAAACAATGGAGGATAAATCTCCATAGTGAACATGTCAGAAGTGTTGTGACATTCCCAGAGATGTTCACACAATGCAGATTTTGAGATGCACTTGTGATGTCCCAGTACGGGATATCGTCCCATACAGTTCTTAGGCCCTGTCAGGTTTAGTCCCTCTGTGTCCTAGGGGCTCTCCTGTAGTGTCTCCCCCATAGTAATATATATTATGTATAGTGTTATGTGTGTTATGTATAAAGGACCTTTAAGGACCTTTGAGTTAGTCACATGATAATGTGTCTACATGATGTGTTTGTTACCCAGAGAGCACCAGCTAACCAGGTGACCTGCAGCTTGACCTATGGGCTTCTGGCTCAGCCCCCCTTTATAAGAGGGGCAGCCATTACGATAATTCTCTTAGATCCTGAGGCACAGTAAAGACCAGACGCCTCAGAGCTAGTGTCCAGCACACCTGGAGGCCTCAAGCCTACCCACAGCCACGTGCCAGTAAGTCATCTATGTCTGCTGTCACTACCTACAGTCAAGTCTATTATAGTCAGCGTGGCTGTCCTAATGTCTGTCAAAGTCACTACAACTCCCAGCAAGTTGCGAGGTCCATCTGGGTTACTGGCCACCTCTCTTGGATCCTGGCCTAGCTGTAAAGACAATTTCCATCTGTTTACCTCAGTAAAGCTACCGTTAACCCTAACCTGGTCTTAGACTATTATTGCCCTGCCACACCTTGGGATAGCGGTGCTACTGGGTGGTTACCGGGAAAACCACACCCTGGCTTCACGAACATTTAGGGATTAACACCATCTGCCCCTGGGCTGCAACATCTGCCTCCTGCACCTCACCTTCACACCCTGTGGTTCACCACAAAACTTTAGCATTACAAACAAGATACGGGTGTGTGCTTTAGCCATAAAGCCGTAAGTCCTCCCCCCTAGTCTGAGTCTGAATTGTGTCCAAGAAAAATCGCACGCATATGCGAAAAGGTTTGCGCCAGAAAAGGGGTACATAACTTTACATTATGAGTTAATCTTTGTACCTGGCAGGAATCTGTCATGGCGGTGAGGTAGTGCCTACGCTTCTCCTGACTGGGTCAGGATACATCCTATATAGATTGCCATGAATATATAGATTGCCCTTAGACATCCCTGTACAAACTTATTATACATATTTTATTACAGCACATCATAACCATTATAGTACACCAATATAAGTATTTACTTGTGCAAAGGTAATGAGCAAAAATATATTACTCTAACGGTATATATATGTATATATTCATTGCATCCCTACACAGTCCTGGTACATTTTAGAGTTCTTAGTAAAGAATCACGACTAGAAGCCGGGCACGTACACTTATGCAATTGGTTACAAATAAAGTTTGTCAGGCACTTTTCTTAAACGTTGCATAACCTGTGGAGAACAAAAGTACTTCACAAGGGAAGTTAATGATATATATCAGAATTATCACAGGTAGACTTCCCTAACTTGGGAACTTGCCAGCCCAGCCTCGCCGGTCGGACTGCTTCCGAGGCTGGGACATGTAACGGGTTCCACAGGACTGTGCCCCCTCTAATGGACTCACTCGGGTGTTCCAGATCAACCAGGACAACGTGGACTCTGTAATGGTGGGGCTGATGGTGACCACCATTTGCACTGCAGCGGCTTGCGCCATTGGGGGAACAATGGTTGGTGCCTGTTGGTCCAGTCAAACCTCTGCAGGAGTAGGCCAGAGGTACTGACTCCTCAGTGTGAATTTTGGCCCAGGACCCCCAGGTCCGGTGGTGAGGGGACAGCCTCAACGGCAATGATGCAGTCGAAGATGGCGTTCCCTCTGCCGGGGTTAGTGGACAGTCTCCATTGTCCTCGGGCAGCGGGATGTGGTAGCAAGACTATGGCCCCGATGGAGATGCGCTGTAGATGATCTGCCAGCTCCTGAAACATTTGCGCGCGGAAACTTTTGCCCGGTGCCAACTTAGGAATCTCTGCACGTGTGGTTGCCTGTTCCGCCATGCTGTTCTTCTTACTGGTTTCCAGCAAACTGAGAGGTTCCGGCTGTGCTGCTCCTTTTATGCAGGGTTTTGGGAAAATGGCCGCAGATCTTCACAGTTCAACTTCGTCATCGATACAACAACATGGTTTCCAAGGCCAGGAGTGGGACACTGACCAGCGCGGGACATTTTCACGCACTTCTCCGGCACATCTTTAACCGTTTCAGGTACAGGCAATACTTGAGGCCTCCAACACTCTGGACACACACACTAGGCATGTCTGCACTTCAAAGAGTGAGAAGCTAGCTCCACCCAGGGCTTATATGGGGGAGACTAGCAGGGAGCCCATAGGTCACTCTTGGGATCACCTGGTCACTGATACCTCCTGGGTAACAATCACATGACATATCACATGGTATAACTCTAACAAGTGCCTTGGGGACACTGAAGGAGGCTGCCTGACAGGACAGCAGGAGCACGGGGTAACACCTCCCGTACTGGGCCACCACAGAGGTATATTGTATTTATGCATTGCAGACTTCGAAGCAATCAGGTTTGAATTATAGAACGGATTTAATCTTTCACTATTGAACATCACTGTCATCACCGTTGGTAACCATCCATTATCATGCGTCTTGTGATATGTTATTCCTTTTGTACTTGTTTCTGTGCTTTATGAGAGTTTTTTTTCTCCCTGTGTTTCATTGTACACTTTGGGGGAGATTTATCAAAACCTGTGCAGAGGAAGAGTGGTGCCGTTGCCCATAGCAACCAATCAGATTGCTTCTTTCATTTTCCACCGGCCTCTAAAGAGGCCGGTGGAAAATGAAAGAAGCAATCTGATTGGTTGCTATGGGCAACGGCCCCACTCTTTCTCTGCACAGGTTTTGATAAATCTCCCCCTTTGAGTATATTCACACTAAACGTTTTGTTTAGGTTTCTTGTACTGGTCTGAGCCTCTGGAAGTAGTGAAGGGGGGAAGGTAGGAGCTTGTCTCCCTGTGCCCCTCCCCTCACACTTAGGGATCACCATATATACCTGTGTGTACCCAGCAATTGCGTACATAGATGAAAGGTTAAGACCCGAAACGCATCTACGCTTAATTTTCTGTGCATGTTTTACCTGGCTGTGCCACAGGCCTAGTGGCTTTTACCCTGGTTCCAATAAAGTCGACTTTGTTTTACCACTGGCTGCTATCTGCTGCTTTGTATCCTGTTTGGAGTCCTAGCCGTGTTGCGGATCCTTGAGAGCGGACCCTCCTGCTGCAACGGGGGACGTCATTAATCGAGTTATTCCCCACAGGAAAACTGTCCGGATGGAATACAACAGTATAATGTACTTGTATGTACCGGAGCCCACTTCTCTTGCGTTTGCTGCTATATACACAACGAAGGGGTATACATATCATTACTATACATGGCCTCACAGTGCATATCCGCCACCATTAGTATACTGGGGGTAATGTGGGGGATGTAAAATCTTATCTCCATTGGAAGACTACAGCTGCTAATATAACCCTTTCTACATGTCACATTCACAAGGTATAAGGGTCCCGATAAAGTCTAGTGTCAAGCCCCCAAAACTGGGAATGGTCACTCAAGGGGCACATTACCAAAGATGTTGGATTATAGGTTATTAATAGTAAAGAAAAAAAAGAAAAATGTACCTGCAACGCTGGAAAATGAGGATCCAACTCCCTGCAGTGATCGGGCAAAGAACATCACTCCGTATGAGCCAGAAAAGGCAAAGACTGGTAGAGACAGAAATGGGAATAACAGATTACATCAGTGTTTGCCAAGCAGTGTGCCTCCAGCTGTTGCAAAAATACAACTCCCAGCATGCCCGGACAGCTAAAGGCTTTCCAGGCATGCTTGGAGTTGTAGTTTTGCAACAGCTGGAGGCACCCTGGTTGGGAAAAACTGGATTACATCTGTGCATGAATAGTGAACCTATACCTGGGGTAGATGTGATGAGGGGTGGGCATTAGCCATAGACCATTGATCTACAAACTATGGCCCTCCAGATGTTGCAAAACAACAACTCCCAGCATGCCTGGACAGCCAACAGTTTTGTTTTGCAACATATGGAGGGCCACAGTTGGTAGACCACTGAGCTATGATGTAAACTGTATGGTGGAAATCTTAACTGGAAGGGTTAAGATTTCTAAATAGAAGCAATTTACAACACTGTATAACTTTCTGACACCAGTTGATTTAAAAACATTTGTTTTCCAACAGCGTTCCCCTTTAAGCTGGAACTCCACTGAGGTTTTTTTGCAAAAAAACACCGTAAAAAACGCCAATTTTCCCGCACAGCGTTTTTTTTAGGGAAAAAACACCGTGTCCAGATGTTAGCTGCAAGTCAATAGTAAACTGCAAAATACCAGATTCACTTGCCGTTTTTCAGTTTGGCGTTTTTTTTAATCCTTTTGGCGTTTTTCAGCAATTTCGGGCTCAGAGGCTGGATTTTCATACGACAAAACCTAGTTTGGTGTTTTTTGCCCTGAAATTGTGGCGTTTTCATCCCATAGAAGTCTATGGGAGAGCAAAAATGCCAAGAAAAACGCCATGTTGGTTTTAAATTTTGCGTTTTTGCCGGTGGTTTTTATTCTTTTTTGGACTTTAGCGATCCAAAAAGGGATGGAGATACCCTTTTTATTAAAATTTTGTAGGGTACCATTAAAAAAAATAATAAAAAAGGTACAGTAGTGATGGAAAAAATTGTACCTAACGAAATTTATCTTTTTTATTACGAAATGTTTATTTTTAAACAGGGATCAATTTATGTGAGCGGGTAAAGCACTAAAAATGTAGCCAACAATAATGAAAATGTAGTGTGTGTGTGTTTTTCACTTTAAAAAAAATTTTTTTTTTAGGTAGTACTACTACTCCCAGCATAGAACACACTGTTCCATGCCGGGAGTAGTAGTACCTGTACTAATAGACAGATCACCCGTTGCAATCCTCCTGTATAATGTATAGATGCGGCCGGCGCTCTTCTATGGTCCCTGCACTGCCGTATATATACACATATTCATATTTCCCACAGAGAGCTGTGATTGGCCAGATGGTTCCAGCCAATCACGACTCTCTGTGGGAAATCAGAATGTGTATATATACTGCAGTGCAGGGGACCATGGGAGAGTGGCCGCTGCATCTATACATTATACAGGAGGATCACAGCGGGTGTCAGGAGTGATACCCGCTGTGATCTGTTCTTAAATACAAGTACTACTGCTCCCAACATGGAGCACACTCTGCTCCATGCTGGGAGCTGTAGTACCTGCATTCATAGACAGATCGCAGCAGGTGACAGAAATTACACTCGCTGCGATCCGTCTATTAATGCAGATACTACAGCTCCCAGCATGGAGCAGAGTGTGCTCCATGTTGGGAGTAGTAGTGCCTGCTTAAGGACACATCACAGTGGATGTCACTACTGAAACCCACTTTGATCGTCCTGTCTATATACATCGCTCCCATCTCTGCTCTGTACTCCGGCCATTCACTCATAGATGTGTCCCTGAGAGCTGTGATTGGCTGCAACCATCCGGCCAATCACCACTTTGGGTGGGAAATATGAATGATTGATGTTCTATTCACATCACTGGCCGGAGTATAATGCAGAGATGTGAGCGCTGTATAGAGCCGCATCTGTGCTATATAATGGACAATACCAGTGTCAGACTGATACCAAGGGCGATATGTCTATTAGTACAGGTACTACTCCCATCATGGAACAGTCTGTTCCATGCTGGGAGTAGTAGTACTACCAAAAAAATGTAAAAAATAGAGAAAAAAAATGAAACATACACACACACACTTTATTAAAAAAATAATAAAAAAAAAATTGTTATAAAATATATACATTTTGTTTAATAAAAATGTTTTAATCACTGCTGTATCCTTTTTTTTTTGGTTACCCAACAAATTTTGGGTACCAAAAAAAAATGCCAAAAGGTGCCAAAAATGCAATTTCCACACAAATGAAAAAACGCCAGATGTAGGACATTGCACTGACATTTTTTTAATCCCAAAAAACGCAGGACAAAAAACCAAGTAGAAACTTAGCCTAAATGGGATTTTGCCGCTCTGTGCACGCTTGGAGTTGTAGTTTTGCAACAGCTGGAGATCCGCAGTTTGGAGACCACTATAGCTGCTATTCACTGTTGGCAAACAGGTGGCTCACAAAATAAAATATGTTTTAGACAATGTAAAATGTTCTATCCTGTGGTGGTGAGTAGACATTGGATGCTCTAGGAAGTTACATTATACATACAGTGCTCCACAGAAACATAACATTATACAGTGGTCCCTCAACATACGATGGTAATCCGTTCCAAATGGACCATCGTTTGTTGAAACCATCGTATGTTGAGGGATCCGTGCAATGTAAAGTATAGGACAGTGGTCTACAACCTGCGGACTTCCAGATGTTGCAAAACTACAACACACAGCATGCCCGGACAGCCAACGGCTGTCCGGGCATGCTGGGTGTTGTAGTTTTGCAACATCTGGAGGTCTGCAGGTTGTAGACCCCTGTTAGACGAAGTTGTACTCACCTGTCCCCGCCGCTCCGGACCGTCACCGCTGCCCAGGATGTCGCCGTCCATCGCTGTCGCCGCGTCCCCGAGGTGTCCCCGACGCTCCGGCAAGGCCTCTGCTTCCCCGGCATCCTCGCTCTCCGTTGCCGCCATCACGTCGCTACGCACGCCGCTCCTATTGGATGACGGGACGGCGTGCGCAGCGACATGATGACGACGATGGAGAGGGCCAACGATGCAGGGGATCCCGAAGAGGACGCGCCGGAGCCCCGAGGACAGGTAAGTGATCGTCACCGGAGCTCACAGGGACCCGTAAACAGCTATCCGGTGGCAGCTAAAGCAGTCAGCGCTGCCAGATAGCCGTTTATGCGATGGCCCCGACATATAAAAGCATCGTATGTTGATGCTGCCTTCAACATGCGATGGCCTGTGAGAGGCCATCGCATGTTGAAATTATCGTATGTCGGGGCAATCATAGGTCGGGGGGTTACTGTATATTATATTACATAATCTTCACGAATCATAAAATTTCCACTTTTGGACAGGAAGTTAAAGGGGTACTCCACTGGCCAGCATTCGGAAGTACATTTTCCTAACGCTGTTTTCGTGCTGCGGGCCACGTCCCCTCAAAGCAAGTCTATGGGAGGGGGCGTGACGGGGGCTGGCCAGTGGTGTACCCCTTTAATAGTTAATAAAGTTAAGGACATATGCTAGATGAATACATAATACTTACTTAAAGTAGATAAGAACAGCAAAACAAATCCGCAGAACATTGGCAAGTCATATCCAACCCTAGGAGTATAAGGAGAGCTTTAGAACAAGAAACGGGAATGGCTAAGCAGAGTAATTATATCCAGCTTTCTGAAGCTCTATCTTGTCCTACGTCCCCTGCCCTGTCATACCACGTACCTGTTGGTGATGAGTCCTACCACAGGGTTGACTAGAAGTTGGAGTATCGCTTTGGATGCAAACAGAAGACCGACTTCCACATTCTCATTTTGTAGGACATGTGATTCTTTGTTGCAGCTACTATTTTGGGGGGCCTCCTTAGTCTTGTTTGCCATCTCTGGATGATTTGAGAGGCCGCTTGAGATGGTGTTGTTGTCGTAGAAGGAGTAAATGGTTGTAAAGGAAGAGTTGGAAGAAGATAAAGAAGCCACAAACGTGTTTCCGTTCTTGTGTTCTTTCTCGTAGAGGAAACTGGGAATGATAGGAACTGAACAGAGAGGATTGTTTATTAGATATAAATATGTGAACGAGCTTTATGTGATTAAAGGGGTACTCCGCCCCTAGACATCTTATCCCCTTTCCAAAGGATAGGGGATAAGATGTCTGAAAGCGGGGGTCCTGCCGCTGGGACTCCTGTGATCTCGGCTGCAGCACCCCAGACATCTGGTGCACGAAGCGAACCTTGCTCCATGCCGGATGACTAGCCACGCCCCGCTTGTGACATCACGCCCCCTCCCATAGACTTGCATTGGGGGGGGGGGCGTGGTCGTGATGCCACAAGCCTCTGCGCTGCACCCGATTCTCTAAACGAACGCCGGATGCAGCAGGAAGATCGCAGGGGTCCCCAGCAGTGGGACCTCCGCAATCAGACATCTTATCTCCTATCCTTTGGATAGGGGATAAGATGCCTTGGGACAGAGTACCCCTTTAATATGAAGGTGAACATTGTAAGGTCATGATAAAGAAAGGTCTGGTTTATGAGGCTCAGCAGCACCAGCTTTTCTCTGAAGTCATGGGGGCATCAAAGTCTACCAATCCTGCACATAATAATAGTAGTGCCCATAGTGGCATAACAGCAAGCTTTGGTGCCTCAGTGCAAATCTGTGACTCGGCACCACTCCAACCATTATGTAAAGTTTGTAGTACTCCGCCCCTAGATATGTTATCCCCATCCAAAGGATAGTAAGTAAGATGTCTGATCACAGAAGTCCCACCGCTGGGGACCCCCGCGATCTTCGTGCTGCACCCAGCGTTCGTTTAGAGCATCAGGTTCAGTGCCAGAGGCTCGTGATGTCACAGTCATGCCCCCTCAATGCAAGTCTATGGGAGGGGGCATGACAGCCTTTGGATAGGGGATAAGATGTCTAGGGGTGGAGTACCCCTTTAAAGGGTCTTTCAACTCTTTTAGAAAATAAACCCAGGCAGCAAAGAAGAGCAGAAGAAAAGAAAAAACATACTCACCCCTCTGCTTGTTCGGGGTCCAGGTCTGCAGCTGCCCTAGTCTTTCTGGCAAAATTGCCCCAGTGCCGTTGCAGCCAGTCATTCACCTCAGCAGTCACATGTACTTGTTGTTGCATGTGACCACTAAGACCAGTGATTGGCAGCAGAGTCCCATGAAGACTGTATGGGGATGTCAGTGGAGCACTTCCGCCAGGCAGACAGAAGCAAGCGGAGGGGTAAGTTTGGGTTTGTCGGTTTTTGTCCTTTCCTGCCCTGCTGCCTGGTCATTTTTTTTAAACAAAGGTTGAAACAGTTCTGCCTCTCAAGCCCTAGGAAATGGGTGTGACTGCTATATCTATAAATGGTTGACAGTCCTTGGCAATATATATAGTAGTATTTTCATATACACTCCTGTGCTCACTATACTTCTGTAGTAGATTACATTGGTTCCTCTACAGGGAGATGCCGATTGGTAAAAGTTTACTTTTATGCGCCATTTCTTCACCATTACTCTTCATTTTAGATCTATTAAAAGTTACTAAAACAAATCCAATGTCAAATCTAGCATCTATGAAGCCAACTGATCGCAAAATCAGACTGATCCTGCTGTTAACCATCAATGCCTGTGGCCATCCATTGTTGAAATGAATGGGATGGATATATTGCACTGAGTTTGGTTATAGGAGGTTATTTTCAGAACTGAGCCAGATGTAGCTGCTTACTGTTCTTCTCTTCTCATTGGGAGTTTATGACATGTCTGGCATTTCAGGCAACGCTTTTGAGTTCTCTTTTAGAACATTACTACCTACCTTTTATTTTATCATGATAATGGAGTTCTGGTGACCAATTCCTTACATTCTCCATACACTTCAATAGAGAGGTGGAGATTCCATATATGCCCAGAGACACTCGCCTATCGGGAGAATGGGGGTCTGAAGACTGTCATGTCACTGATTCTCCATACAGTTCAATGGAGAAGTCCTATGCTATAAGTGTTTAAGATAGAGATGCCTCTTTAAAGAACATGAATAACATTTTGAGAGATGGACATACCAACCACTGTGAATAACATATTATCCAGGAGAAGAGCTACCGAAACCACCACAAGGACCATGTTTTTGGAGCCCCTTTTCTCATCCAGCCACCTCCATAGCCCGCACTCCATGATGGCAGCAGAGGGACCACCCTTCAAAAGACAGAGAAGAAAGGATTAAGTTTTACCGACAATCTCAGATCCCAATCAAACCCTAATGGTACTCTAAGATAAAAACTAAGATCCTCCAGGAAAGAGTGGAATACTTCGGGTGCTGAGAGACATTTAATAGCAGGAATAGCAAATGAGGTTTATTCCCAACATGCAATGTGTTTCGCACCTTGGCGCATCATCAGTGCCGCATACAAAAAATCTAAATAGACAAATCACCAGGTCCAGATTGCATTCAACCCCGTGTTCTAAAGGAATTAAGTAATGTAATACACAGACCCCTATTTTTAATACTCAGGGACTCTATAGTGACAGGGACTGTTCCCCAGGACTGGCGCATGGCAAATATGGTGCCAATATTTAAAAAGGGGTCAAAAGGTGACCCCGGGAACTATAGGCCTGTTAGTTTAACCTCGGTTGTATGTAAATTGTTTGAGGGTTTTCTAATAGATGCTATTTTGGAGTATCTTGATAAAAATAAATGTATGACCCCATATCAGCATGGATTTATGAGGGATCGGTCCTGTCAAACTAACCTGATCAGCTTCTATGAGGAGGTGAGATTCAGACTGGACCAGGGGGAATCGCTGGATGTCGTATATCTGGATTTTTCCAAAGCATTTGATACGGGTAATATGGGGAATACGGGGAACATAAAAGGTTGGTGCATAAAATGAGAAGGATGGGGCTGGGGGAGAATGTGTGCAAGTGGATAAGTAACTGGCTCAGTGATAGGAAACAGAGGGTGGTTATTAATGGTACTTATTCTGATTGGGTGACTGTTACTAGTGGGGTACCACAGTGGTAAGTCTTGGGTCCTGTTCTATTTAATATATTTATTTATGACCTTGTAGAGGGGTTGAATAGTAAAGTAGCAATCTTTGCAGATGATACTAAACTCTGTAAAGCGGTAAACACATAGAGGACAGTGCACTGTTACAAATGGATCTGGATAGGTTGGAGGTTTGGGCTGGGAAGTGGCAGATGAGGTTCAACACTGATAAATGTAAGGTAATGCACATGGGGAGGAAAAATCTGTGCTGGGATTATGTATTAAATGGGAGAACACTTGGGACGACTGACGTGGAAAAGGACTTAGGAGTCTTAGTAAACAGTAAACTTAGCTGTAGTGACCAGTGTCGGGCAGCTGCTGCCAAGGCAAATAAAATCATGGGGTGCATCAATAGGGGCATAGATGCCCACGACAAGGAAATAATTCTACCGCTGTATAAATCACTAGTCAGACCACACATAGAATACTGTGTACAGTACTGGGCACCAGTATACAAGAAAGATATAGTGGAGCTGGAGAGGGTTCAAAGACGGGCAACCAGGGTAATACGGGGAATGGGAGGTCTACAGTACCCAGAAAGATTATCAGAATTAGGGTTATTTAGTTTAGAATTTATACTATGTATAAATATCTCAGCAGACCTTCCAGAGATCTCTCCCATGATCTATTTGTACCCAGGACTGTATCTATAACAAGGGGGCATCCTCTACGTCTAGAGGAAAGAAGGTTTCTACACCAGCACAGACTGGGGTTCTTTACTGTAAGAGCAGTGAGACTATGGAACTCTCTGCCAGAGGAGGTGGTCATGGTTAACGCGGTAAAAGAGTTCAAAAGGGGTCTGGATGCATTTTTGGAGAATAATAACATTACAGGTTATGGATTCTAGATTTATAGGGACAGAACGTTGATCCAGGGATTTCTTTTGATGCCATATTTGGAGTCGGGAAGAAATTTTTACCTCTAGTATGAGGGTTTTTTGCCTTCCTCTGGATCAACTCAGTAGGGACTCATTAGGGATATAGGTTGAACTTGATGGACTCTGGTCTTTTTTCAATCTCATGAACTATGTATCTATGTTAATAAAGTATGTCCAAATTGTTTAATGGAAGGAATAAACATCTTAGTTTTTAGTTTAAAAACTAAATAAATAAAACCTGAAACGTTAGTGCATATGTATTTATACCATGTATGTATTTACCCCCTTTGCCATCAACCCCTAAATAAGGTCTGACCCAACTAATTCATGAAAAGTCATAAAGTGAGTTGAATGAGGGCCCTGTGTCACATGACCTGTTACATAACGGCAGTATAAACACCCCTGTTTAAGGAACCCCTGAGTCTGCAACACCACAAAGCAAGGAGCCTTCAACAGCAAAGAGACAAGTTGTGGAGAAGTACTATAAAAAGTTATCCTAAACTTTACCATGCTAGCGGATGTAAGTGTAAAAGTGGCATAGACCCCGCCCACATAGCAAGGGTGGCGGGGATTGTTAAAAATCTGCCAAATGTTGCGCATGTAAATACTTTATAGTTGCATCATTTGACTTTTTTGGTTGTAAAAAGGCTTAGTAATTTAGCAGTAATTTTTTTTACTTATTTAAGAAAATTTCAAAACAGATGTTTTTTCTGAAATAGTTCAGGTCTAAAGTGGATTTGAGGGGCCTGTACATTGAGGGGCCTGTACAAGTGTTTTCAAACCAACTGGTGCCAGAAAGTAAAAAAAAAAGCTACTGTATGCTCCAAAGGAAGTTGTGTAGTTCTTTCCAGTCGGACCACAGTGCTCTCTGCTGACACCTCTGTCCGTGTCAGGAACTGTCCGGAGTGGAAGAAAATCCCCATAGCAAACATCTCCTGTTCTGGACAGTTCCTGACATGGACAGAGGTGTCAGCAGAGAGCACTTCCTGCGGAACACAGCAGCTGTTTGGTGTGTCTGATTTCCAGGGCTTTCCAGAGAGAGAGGATTGAAGCAGATTTTCCTACAGCCTTTTTCCCAGGAGGGTGGCAGCCTCCTTGGGAAAACCTCCTGCTATGGAGCCCCAGACTTCCACCCTTCCAACTAGGCCGGCGGGGGTGGGAGTGAGAGAGCTACGGACGATTCTCAGTACGGGGTGAGAAGATCCAGCAGGCTCCACAGTAATGTGGAGCCCACTCCCCCGTCCGTCGCTGGAAACCGCAAGGCGTCCGGTAAGAAAATTACAGTTATGTCTTTAGGGACTGTTGTTATTGAACCCCAGCAATGGAGGGTGAAGGGACCCAGGGAGTCGCTTGCCACGTTTGGTTCTCGCATGCAGGCACAGCTGGTCGAATATGAGCAGCTGGGAAAGAAGCTGAAAGTGTTATGGGAAGATCTGAAGTTTGCTCGCTACCAGACAGATAACTCTGCCAAGGCTATGAGGGCTAAGTTTGCTGCCAGGGTGTGTGAACTGAGGAGCAGGAGGTGGTGAGAGCCCGAATGCAGATCGTAGAGGGAGCGGGCATGTTTAAGGGAAAGTAAAAAAATAACGACCGCTATAAAACCATGCAGACCCCTGTGAAGGAGGAAGAGAATAGTCAGGGGGAGGAAGAATGCCTGTTTGATACAGAGGAGAAGATGGAGGAAGGTGGTGAGGGAGATGGCGGCAGTGAGGGTGATGAGAGTGAGGGGGATGTGTGTGATATCCCGTGTACCCCTAAGACCTCTGTCACCCCAAGTGCAGAATATATTAACCCTGCTCAAGTCGCCTTACCAACCACCTCAGAGGAAAGTGACAGCAGTGATGGCGGTGAGAGCAGCCCGGTCGGTGGGGGGCTCCTGCGGGCCATAGTGATGCAGGAGTCACCCACCCGTCTGGAAAATTTCAGTTTTGGCCAGGACCTGGGCCCTGAGGAGAATAAAAGGAAGAAAAAGAAGAAGAAAAAGCGTTCTGCTGGTAGGGAAGAGCAGGACGGGCTAATGGTTTGCAATAGTTATGCGGCAGTGTGCAAGGGGAGCGGTTCCCCAAGTATTGTGGGCAATGTCACCAGCTCTGCAGGGCACTCCCCTGAGAGGGGGGGGGGGAGTGTCCGGGCGCCGGGACCTACTGCTGAGCCTGTGTGGTCGGGTGCAGTGTGTGACGCAGATGCTGCGGGGATCTCCCCTGATAGGGAGGGGAGTCCCTGCACATCAGAGGCAGGAGGAGAGGTGGAGGTGCGCCCGGAGGGGCAGCCTCAGCCTCGGGATTTGACATCTACGGTGATGTCTCGTATAGAGGAGGAGTCAGTGGCGGCAGCCGCCGGTGACCTAAGAAGGAACAAGAAGCCCAAGCTAAAACACGTCCAGGCCAGCCCAGAGGTAGTGGGTGAAGCAGCTGCTGATCCCATATATACTGTAAATGAAAGCAATGTAAATACAAAGAGTGTGAATGATGGGAGTGGTAGTGCTGTGGATGAGAGGGGTGTATGTGGATGGGAGGAGTGGTAGTGGTGTAGATGGGAGGAGTGGTAGTGGTGCAGATGGGAGGAGTGGTAGTGGTATAGATGGGAGGCGTGGTAGTGGTGTGAATGGGTGGAGTGGTAGGGGTGTGAATGGGTGGAGTGGTAGTGGAGTGAATGGGAGGAGTGGTAGTGGAGTGAATGGGAGGAGTGGTAGTGGTGTGAATGAGAGGAGTGGTAGTGGTGCAGATGGGAGGAGCGGTAGTGGCTGCTCCGGCTGCCCCCCCCGTCACCAGGAGTTATGCAAGTGTGGCGGCTGGGGGTTCAGTGGGATCTTTACCTCCTGCATCTGGTGACGGTCAGTTGCAACAGCGCCTCCTGGAGGCACTGAAGAGAGGAGAAAGGACACTCCAGGTAGAGGGAAAGGAGATGGACCTGTCTTTTTGGGTGGAGAGACATGGTCCGGGAGCATTCCGAGAGAGGAATGGGGAGACCGTATGGTCCCTCCAGACAACCGGGCAGGAGGTAGGTCGCAGGAATGTGGCCCGTCTGGTCTGGAAAGCGAAGATGCATGCCCCCAAAGGGGCAAGGTGGTGGAGGTTCTTTTCCAGATGGGTTTCAGGGCTAGGGACATCTTTGTCCTGATTCACCCCTTCGGCTCCTCCGAGTTTGATGTCAGCTTTGTTAGGCCGGAGGGACTAGATCTCTTTTGGTCTAATTATGAGCTGATGAAAAACGAGCCCGGATGGCGAGATTTCGCTGTAAAAGCGGTATCTCGCCAGAGTATGGTAAAGAAAGTGACCGTTTTGACCCGTAACGAGTCACTTTTTTGTTATGACATTATGACCTGGTTGGGCAGGTACGGGGAGGTGACGGACATCCCCCGGAAGAACTTTGATGAGCACAATATATGGTCAGGGGCCTGGACGTTTTCCGTCCGTCTCAGGCGTTCAGGGAACACGGTCACCCACATCCCTTCGGCCACCTTCCTGGGATGCGACAGGATTCAGATCTTCTACCAGGGGCAGCCGAAGCTGTGTCACAGGTGTGATGACCCAAACCACTTTAGTGCAAATTTCACTCAGCAGATATGCGCCCTCTGCTGTAGGGTGGGTCACCTGGTGGCTACCTGTGGACAGATTCGGTGTAACTTGTGTGATGACTTAGGTCACCCGTTCAGCTGGTGTCCGCGCTCGTTCTCTAACTCTGTGACCGCCCCGGCTGGGGAAAGCCTAACGGTTGCCCCGGCGGGGGAAGGGACCAGTGGAGGAGAGGGGGCACCAAAGCCAGTGAAGGAGAAACATAAGACCCCCTCTATGCGGAGGCGAGAGGAGAAGCGCAGGTTGGAGAGGGCCCTTGAGAATGCCCAGGTGGCAGGGGTAGCTCGGGGTCCCACTCCAGACACTGGCTCAGAAGGAGGTCAGAATAACTCTGAGGCTTTGGGTGAGGCCAAACTGGACGAGGAGATGGGGAGACTGCGTGGGGAAGAAGGTCAAGATGCTCCTTCCTCCAGTCATGCCTCTGAATCCGAAACTGTGGATGAGTAGGAGGAGGAGGGGCAGACAGTAAATGGTGGCCAGAAAAAGAAGAGGAGGAAAAAGGGTAAGAGTAAGGTGGCGCCATCCTCCTCTTCAGTTGTAGCCTCAGACCATAGAAGGAACAACTCAGTCTCCGACCCTCTGATCGTCCTTTCAAATTGGTATGAGGCCCTCTGGGATACTACCTCCCCTCCTCCTCTTGAGGGTCAGGAGGCAGTGCGGCCTCCAGGAGGTGCCGAGCCTCCTTCCCCTGGACAGTTTCCTCAGGGGTGGAGGTAACACCAGATGCCGGAGGTAAAGATCCTGGGATGGATATGTCTCTGAGCCTAAAAGGGGTAAAGGGTCTTCCTCTGATTCAGATGGGGGTGGAGGGAAGGAGAGGAAGAAGGTTTAAGGGGTGAGGCCATCTAACTCAATCACCCAGGATGGCGGCACTCACCCCACTGACACTGGCATCTATTAACTGCGCCAGCATAAAGTCGGATACAGCTAGATTCGCAGCCTTTGATTTTCTCAGCCGTGTTGAAGCCGACATTTTCTATTTACAAGAGACCAGGTTGTCAGATCTAGCCTCTCTGGTAAAAGCCAGAAGAGAGTGGAGGCGCGGTCCATCCCACTGGTCTCTTGCGGCTGAGCCGCATAGTGCGGTGGTGGTCCTTTTTACCGCTCCAGTTGAATGCAGATGGGTTATTGAGTTAGAAATGGGGAGGTGCCTGATCTTAGATGTCCTCATGAAGGGACAAGAGCTCCGGTTCATTAACATCTACGCCCCGCAAACTAAGCAGGGCCGTAAAGATCTCTTTATGAGGATTAAGCCCTTTCTTATTACGAGTCGGCAGGTGATCTTTGGAGGGGACTTCAATAATGTCACGAGGTCCCAAGATAGGAGAGGCTCCAATGGTCCGCTGACTTGCGATAGTGTGGCACTGATTAGCATAGCTAGAGAAGCTCGCCTAGAGGACGCCCACATCCGGAGCCCCTCGGGCCACGCAGGTTTCACCTATCATCAAGGTAGTCGCAGGTCTAGGATAGATAGGTTTTATTTAAAGGAGGAAGCCGTCTCTTCCGCAGTGTCCGTGGTTGAGGTGGAATTCTCCGATCACTGTATGATTTTGTTTTCCCTGAATGTTTCAGAGACCCCCCGGATGGGTAAAGGTTACTGGAAGCTGAATTCATCCCTCCTGGAGGAAGCGGAGGTGAGACAGTCCTTTGAGGATTTTCTTCAGAGTCAGGTACCTTTACTAGATCTTTGTAGTAATAAGCTGGAGTGGTGGGAGATATTCAAGAAGCGGGTTGCGGGGTTCTTCCGCCAGCTCTCGAGCCTCAGGTCCCTGAACAGGTACCGCTTGTATCAGGGTCTGAGGAGGAAACTCGAGCTTTTCGTCTCGACTGGAGGTAGCCGAGAGGATATCTCCAGAGTGAAATCCTTGCTGATGAGGTGTCAGTACGATAGGCACGCATCTTTGGTTTTTGAGAGGGATTTCGGGTCCTGTAACATCCGAGTGGTACAGGACCTTTAAGGAGTCTTTAGCTCCCCTCTTGACTGAGGTATTCAATGAGTGTCTCTCCTTGGGCACTCTGCTGAAGTCAATGAGGAGGTCTGCCCTGATTCTCCTGTCAAAGGGTAAAGATCCGTGCCATATTGAGAATTGGAGACCCATAGCTCTTCTCAATACGGACAGGAAACTTCTGGCCAAGATACTGTTTAATCGGCTGGTGAAGTTTGCACCCCGGCTCCTTTCGGAGGCCCAGCACTGCTCTGTTCCAGGCCGAAGCACCTTAAGTGCTGTCCTTAGTGTCAGGGAGGCAGTGGAGCGGAGTAGGGCAGGTCTCTGGAAGGGGTACTTGCTGTCCTTGGATCAGACCAAAGCATTTGATCGGGTGAACGATGAGTACCTCTGGTCTGTCCTCCTGAGATATGGCTTACCGAGTACTTTTGTTAATTGGCTTAAGATCTTGTATGCAGGGGCAGAGAGTTTCCCGCTTGTGGACGGGTGGTCTGGCCGCTCTTTTGAGGTGGGGTCCGGAGTCTGTCTGGGTTATCCTTTGAGCCCGCTTTTATACGTGTTCGCAATCGATCCCTTCGTCCGGAGGGTAGATTGCGGGCCGTTGGCGGGAGTCGGGATGAGTCTGGCGGAGCTGGATGTCCCCCAGAGAGTGGTGGCGTACGCTGATGATGTCACCATTTTTGTGTCCTTGAGAGAGGAGGTCAATGTGGTGATGTCGGAAGTGGACCGCTACTCGGAGGCATCCGGGTCTAAGATCAACCGGGATAAGTGTGAGAGTCTCTGGCTGGGAGGGGGAAATCCCACGTTTGATCTCCCGGACACCCTTCCAGGGCTCCAAGAGTCAGCAAAAGTTTTGGGCATCACATTCGGTCAGGGTGATTATCCCACCAAAAACTGGGATGTAAGCTCCAGGATGCCACTCAGAAAGTGGACCAGTGGAAGGGCTGGTCTATGACCCTCAGGGAAGGGGTACACCTGATCAAATCGTACCTGCTCCCCATGTTTATCTATCCGCGGCAGTGTATGTATCTTGCCAGAGGCTTACTACACTAGGATCTACAGCCTGTTTTTCCAACTGTTATGGGGGAACAGGAGGAACCTAGTCAAGAGGGAGGTTACGTACCGCACGAGGAGACTAGGGGGTTTATCTATGGTAAACCCTGTGGTGTTCTTAACAAACACCTTCTTGAAAGCCAACATTGCAAACCTCTGGTCAGAGAGGGCTCCTCCATGGGTACTCTCCTGCAGGGAATGGTTTCGGCCTTTCTTCCAGGAATGGGAGAGAGGAGGGCAAGTGAAGGACCTTCTTACGCCACACGGATATCTTCCGGCTTATGCTACCCCGACTCTGAAGGCGATACGTCGGTGGGGTCTGAGAGTGAGGGAGATCAGGACCCAGTCAAGGCAGTTCCTTGACAAACGGGTTCTGTTGGCTCTGGCGCTCAGGGACTGCCCAGGTCAGGATCTGAGGGTGGGGTTGTACCTTTTAAACATGAAAAGGATCCCCCAGAAGTTTTGAAACTTGGCCTGGCGCTGCTTTCAGGGGAAGCTATATGTAAAGGACAATTTGAAGTGTAGGAGCTCTGATGACTGGGCATGTCTGCGAGAAGAGTGCGGGGACACGCTGGAAAGCATGGACCACTTCCTGCTCCATTGTTCTTTTAATATAGGGGTCTATAACCGGGTGGGCGCTTCCATTGGCTGGAGTCACCTTGCTGGCCTTACCTATCCGGAGTGGGCTTATGGGGCATTCAGGACACTGGGTGGCCGAGACCGGGGCACTTTATTTGTAGTCAGTTTAGTGGTTAGGTACTAAACGTGGAACGCACGGTGTCTAGTATCTACACAGCGGAAAGTCCTCTCCGAGGTGGAGGTCTGTAGGAACATCACCGGTGACCTCGGGAAGATCAGGTCTTTGGAGTATGGCAGTCTTGGTATCAGCAGGGCTTCTCTCCTGTGGAGAGGTTTTTCATTTGATGTGCCCTAGGTACTAGACCTCTTGGGTAGAGTAACCCTGTTTCTGGTTAGGGATAGCAATATAGGGACAGAGAGAGGGTGAGTGCAGGGTCAGTTTGTTGAAGGGATAACAGTAGGGTGAGTCGAAGGGAAAAGTTAGTGGAGAGAGTTTAAAAAAGTAACATCAGGATTGCCATCCTTCTTCCTGGTGGTGGGCTATGCATGTACACCCTAGTCTTTTTGTTTTGTTTTCAGAATATGTATTGCCTAAAGGGCTTACAGGCGACCGAACTTGGGCCTAAGATGGGTTGTATTGTTTAGTATTTGTATATGATGTTATGTTGTGTTGTGAAATTGTATTTGTATAGTTGGTTTGGGTATAGATTAGGTTGGGTGGGGGAATTGGTGGGTTGGTGGATGTTTGGAGGGGCTGGCATGGGTCAGTTATGGACTGGACTGGATATCCATGGACTATGGACTCTGACCCATGTCAAGGTGGGTGGTTGTGTGGGTGATGGGTTAATCTAGTGTAGGATGTCATGTGTTTTGTAGATGTATAGTTTGGTTTTTGGTGTATATAGTTTATGTATATATTTGCATTTAGGTTATGTATTTGTATTTTTATATTTGTATTGTATATATTATTATATAGTATGGATTGGTTATTTTATTTTATGAGGGGATGGGGATAGGTAGTCGGATCAGATTTAGTTAGCATTCTTATATTACTTTAACTTAATATTGGTTATGTTATGGTAGTGTAGATTAAAAAAAAGGTATGTATATGTATATATATGTGAGTGGGGGGAAA